>NC_134108.1:78786969-79090000 GCF_040939455.1 Microcebus murinus
GTCTCCCTTTGTTGCCCAGGCTAGAGTGAGTGCCCTGGATCAGTCAGCCTAGCTCACAGCAACCTCAAACTCCTGGGCTCAAGCAATCCTGCTGCCTCAGCCTCCCGAGTAGCTGGGACTACAGGCATGCGCCACCATGCCCGGCTAATTTTTTGTATATATATATTAGTTGGCCAATTAATTTCTTTTTATTTATAGTAGAGAAGGAGTCTCTCTCTTGCTCAGTTGGGTTTCGAACTCCTGACCTCAGGCAATCTGTCCACATAGGCCTCACAGAGTGCTAGGATTACAGGAGTGAGCTACCACACCTGGCACCAAGAATTGATTGGATGCCCCTAACTTTTAAGTGGTAACAGCAGCCTTCCCAAGAAACCCACCTAATTAACCTATCATGCATAGAAGTCTGAAGATTTATTCTTTTGGAAGAGACTTCTAAAATTCTAAAACTCAAAGGAAAAAATACCCTTGGCCTCAATGGCAAGGGAGACAGTCGGAGGGAAACCATAAACTGAGGGTTCTTAAGTATTCTCCAGAAAAATATTATCTTTGGAAGAAAAGTACGACACCAAGATTTTCGGATCCAGATGTTGATGATACCAAGTAGATACTCCTACCCAAGACAATAAAACAAGATAAATATTCTGATAGCATCACTCTCCTTTGTAAAAATGTTGCTGTCCTCATCATTGTGTTTTGGTGCCCCCTAAAGGTCAAGCAAAAGTTTTCAAGCTTCACAAATTTTATTGACATTTTTACCTGAATCCTCTGTAGTACAGAATTTCTCTGCCACCTAAGGAATGGCAAAACTCCCTGTGTGCTTTTCTCAGACTATAGCTACCGTTTAAATCTGACTGATTATGTATTTTTTATTCTGCATCTGATTCCACTAACAAAAATTTAATGGCTGTTCCTTTCAACACTTCAAAAGGCAGATTTTCTTCTACAGGTCCCTCCTGGAATATGAATATTCCGGACAATATTAATTCTGACCTTCAGTTTCATCAAAATTGGACATTAACCCCAAACGACAAAAGACTTCTCCTGACGTCACTGCAACAATGTGTTGGGGCTATCCTTGCTGTGTTAGTCTGTTATCTCTTCAGTGACTCCCAGGCCTTCGCTCAAGCATCTTCACATGTTGAAGGATTAATAATTTTCTTGCTGTTACTTTGATCAATGATACTGACACAGCCCTGATATAGGCTGTGCAACACTAAGGTACTGCTTTTTATGTGTAATCACCTGATCATTACACAAACCTATCCTGTGTAATATATCTTTAGACTATTTTATTAACCACTTTGGTAGGAGCGTCGACTGTAGTTGATAGCCACAGATGAACGCTCACAGCGACTTTAGCTGACAGCTGTGATTTGACTTTCTAATTTTTCACTTATCAAAATAAAATTTTGAACATTTAAAAATAACGCAATGAAAACATATATGTACATGTTACCTGTTCTGATTTACACTACAAGTAAAGCTGCCTGTAAGTAAAACAAACTGTCAGTGCTTTAAAGCTTTCCTCATCACACAAAAGCAAAACGGATTCGTCGTCAATGCACCGCACAAACTATTGTGCGGACTATGAGTGCCGGCTGTGGGCAAGGTTTCGAGGCCGGTGAGTGCCGTCCCAAAGTGGTTAATACTAATAATAATTTAAAACATCTACTTCTACAGGAAACTGTTTCTCTGAGAATGATACTCAGAGAACTAAAACAAGGCAAGCACGGAGAGATATTAATCATTTCCTCTCTCTACATCTGCACTGCGGGAGCTACAATTCCAATAAGTAGGAATAATACAAGTAGGAAGTGTAGTTCAAAATTTGTCTCTGGTCCTAACAGAAGTCATAAATGACAGTATTTTTTCTCCAGAGGTTCAATAAACTAGGTCCAGTAAAATTTCATGGTGGTCATGGATGATTGTATAGTCTTGGCTAGCCAAGAAGAACTTTGTTTTCTAGTAAATGGTGTTTGTAGCACCTTCCTAAAACATTCCTGGTCAGGTAGAACAGTATTGTGGCTTGGTTAAAAGAAAAGATTATCTGGCTCTCTGGAACAGATTCATTTGGATTTTTGGACATGATTTCATGGCCTGGTTTGGAAATCTAGGCCCTTGTATTTGCAGCCTATTAATAGGATTAATAATTACTTTTTTTCTACTACTTACCTAGATTGTAGTTGACCAATTAACCCTGACTAGCTTAAATGCTACTGGGAAATCATTGTCTTTCCAGAGGATTCAACATCTCATTTTGCAAGAAAAGGTATATAGACACCAACTATATGAAGGTGCAGTGTTCTCCCACTAACCTTTTTATCAATGGCTTCTGAGACTGATATGGGTGTGCATCCCACAGATTGAAGTCCTGAGGGCTGACTGTCTTTTTTAGGTCAAAAGGGGAGGCTGAGAAGTGCAAAGCACTTAGGAGCTTGCACTTGGAAGCTGACAGGTAAATTCTAATCATCCCTACCAAATATAAATATCTCTTGCTAAATACTTTTACCGTTAAGACCACTCAGTGATTGTGACGGAAGATGTAGAAAGGCCAGTCTGTAACTATGTTTGAAGCCAGAGAGATACAATACTCTGTAATCAAGACCATATTAGCTGGCTGGGGGCAGTGGCTCACGCCTGTAATCCTAACACTCTGGGAAGCCGAGGCGGGAGGATTGCTCGAGTTCAGGAGTTCGAAACCAGCCTGACCAAGAGCGAGACCACTGTTTCTACTATGAAATAGAAAGAAATTAATTGGCCAAGTAATATATATATAGAAAAAATGAAGATGGCATGGTGGCCCATGCCTGTAGTCCCAGCTACTCTCAAGGCTGAGGCAGGAGGATCACTTGAGCCCAGGAGTTTTAGGTTGCTGTGAGCTAGGCTGACGCCATAGCACTCACTCTAGCCTGGGCAAGAAAGTGAGACTCTGTCTCAAAAAAAAAAAAAAGAAAAAAAAAAAAAAGAAAGAAAAAGAAAAAGACCATATTATCCTCCCTACCTCCTAAATACAAGTTACCAAGATAATCAGCATATTGCCCCATGTTAGAAAAGAGGCCACTGTTTCCCTAAACACTCCTTAGACTCACTTAGCCACTCCTATAATTAGTTTTCCACAAATTTCCCTGTAAGGCTTTATTTTCCTGTGGTGTTTACTGTCCCATCATGCAGCACATTAAATAAACCCATCGTTGCTTGACTACACATATAAGGTCATCGCTTGGATGCTGGTACCTGTCCAGACTTAGAAAGTCCATTCTGGAGCCTTCCTGCTCCAATACCTTCTGTTCCTCAATTGTAGCCCTAGTTCATGGCTAGTAGATTTGCTTCAAAACTCTTTGAAATTAGCATGAAGAAAATTTTTGATTCCTAGGCATCAGAGAGGTGAGCACTGATGTGATTATTCAGTTTGGTATGAAAGGATTAAGCTCAGAGTAGACAATTAGAATGGATTTTCTTTTTTCGTTTTTAATGAGGTATAGTCTTTGGTCTGTTGCCCTGTTATCAGCATAGCTCACAGTGACCTCAAACTCCTGGGCTCAAGTGATCCTCTCGTGTCAGCCTCCTGAGTAGCTAGGACTACAGAAGTGAGCCACAATGACCGGCTAATTTTTTGTTTCTACTTTTAGTTGCCAGGCTAATTATTTTGTCTTTTAGTAGAGATGGGATCTCGCTCTTGCTCAGGGTGGTGTGGAAATCCTGACCTCAAGTGATCCTCCAGCCTCGGCCTCCCAGAGTGCTAGGATTACAGGCGTGAGCCACCACGCCCAGCCTACAATGGATTTTCTTGAGAGGAGCTACTGGGATTGGACGAGGATTCTAAGGTGGTTCAAGAGGCGGGTCCTTTAGGCACCTATATTTGGGAGAGGGCCTTGGCCCTTCTTCACTTTTTCCAAGTGCTTTTTCAGCTAGCTGCTTGCAGTTGCCCCTTTTCTGAATCAGGTAGCAGCAGAGCGTGTGGACATGGAAACCAGTGCTCCCGGCAAGAAGCCATGGTGGATCGAGCCCGAAAACTTTCATGCTCCAATGGTATTTTACTTGGAAGAGGCCCAGGAGGAGCTTATCTTCGGTGAGTGGCTTTTGCCTTTGCCCTCTCCTTTATCACTTCTTCTGATCTTCCCCAGCTTTCTCACCTCCATCTGTCCTAGGTCTCTACCCCCAAGGCCACCTCCCACTCCCCAAGCACTGGTGGCTTACAGTCAGTCTTCTCACCTCTTATGCTCACAGGGCAGAGTGACACGTACCTTCGCTGCATCGAGGTGCACAGCTACACCCTCATTCAGCTGGAGAGTTGGTTTACACCCACAGGCCAGACACGCGTCACTGTGGTGGGACCATACAGAGCAAGGCAGTGGCTGTTCCACATGATGTCCCACGTGATAAGCCAGGATTCCTATCATCAAGCCCAGGGTAGGTATCTGGCTGATCTGTGGTTGAGGGCTTAGTGGAGCCTTGGCAGAGTTGCATGGCATCTTCGGTTCTTGAAGAACCAGCTGGGTGCCTGGGAATCCATGAGGTCCCTGGAGTCTCTTGGGAAGGGAAGGGCCCATTTTTTGTGGCACGTATTAATAATTGTTGAGGGAGGGGAAGATATTGAGGAGGTATAAATAGGTCACCTGTGAAGACCTGGTTGGGGTGACACCCCCACAGTGTCCCCATGTGTGTTCTGGCCTGCCCTGGGGCTCCAGTTGTGGGCCCTGTCTCAGCAGCTCTGGGCATTCTCCCCACAGGCCTCAAGATGCTGGAGCGTGTCCGGAGCCAGCCCCTGAGCGAGGATGACCTGGAGACCCCCATGAGCATGGAGCCCAACACCGGGGACTTGTCACTGGCCATCTACAGGAGTGGAACCATGTTTCTTAGAGCTTCTGAGGCTTCCCCTTCCCATCTGGCTGGATGTTCAGGGTTGCATCTGAGTTCCCTCTATTGAGGATAAAGGACTGGTCTCCCCGGGGAAGGTGATATGTAAGGGGAAGTCTTGGCTTAGCATTTGAGAAAGCCTTTAAAGACATTGTAAGATCTGTCTTCAGAACATGAATAAATCAAACAATAAACACTTCCTAAATCTCCGTTCCAGAACTTTCTCCCAAATGCCAAATCTACCTTTGGATCTCTCTACCCAAGCTAATGGCAAGTTAAGCACGTCTTTACTTGAACACTTCCTCTTAATTTGCTCCTTTTTGAGCATTCTGTGTCTTACAACGGGGCGATTTCAGTACTCCAGGAGAGAGATGATGGTGTCTTGGACCAGAGTGGAGGGGTCAAATGTTAGGAAATGTACATGGTCAGTTACTAAAGAAAAGTTGGAAAGGTCAGATTCATAGTGGAAAAACACTTTGAATCTGAATGGAAGAAGAAAACAACCAAATCATAGTATTCTCAAAGGGAATATCATGTTTATTTCTGAGTTTATAATTTCAAGATTGATGGCTGATAAAGAAGAGGGAAAACTTAATTTGTAAAAGGCATGTTCAGAAAAGTTTTTTTGCTTTAAGTTTCGCACCAAGAATGATCAAATTAACATTCTGTCTTCCTAAGCCACAATTCTGATCTGTAAATCCCTGTTACCAAAGGTTTCTGTGTGGGCACATCCTAGGTACTATAATGTAGGAGTTAATATTTCAAACACTTGAGTGAGAATACATTCTTTCAAATCCTAACTCTACCAGTAAGTAGCTTTATGATGTTTGTCGGTTTACCAATTTCTCAGTGCCTTGTTGTAACAGAAGAAATGGCTTGAAAATATAGGAAAAATGCTTTCTGTCTCTTTAAAACATCCCTCACTCCTTTTGGAGAACTGGGACCTGTATTCCTTTTTCAGGTCAGTGGTTCAGAGGGGCAGGGGAATGTCTTTTATACTTCTTGCCACCAGGAGATGGCTCAAGGGAATTGTCTGGGTGGAGGTCAGGAGCTAGGTTTAGCTGAAGGTGGGATTGATCCAGGTGGAGGTCAGGAGACTGTTTTAGCCATAGATGGGATTGATGAGAACCTGTAGAAACTTTATTCTTCTGCTCAGAAGCAGGCCATAGCATTTCAGACAGGAGTCTCCATGTTGCCCATTTGTCAGCAAATTAATAAAACTCTTTCCTTCTCCTCAAACCAATTGTCCTCAGTCTTCTGATGTTGTCTGGGGACAAGTGCCAAATTTTGGTAAATTTGGTTTTCTGATCTATAATAGAGACAATAATAGCAACTAACTCTGGACAATTTTTTTTTTGGCCTAGGATTCTCAGAAGTTTTCTAAGCTTGTGAAATTGTCCAACGCACACGTCCTACCAACTGTAGCGGCTGTGGCACAGAGATTCCGCATGCCTTGTCACTGGGCTAACACTTTTGTGACTCTTTCTTGTAGGGAAAGCAGTATTAAGTGACTGTTTGCCAAATATATTTATTTATTCTGGATTTTAATATATGTGAAATCCTATATTTGTCTGAGGGTGAAGAATTTCACTTGGCCACAAATATCAAACACTATACATTGCTAATTACTTGGGAATAAATTATAATTCAGAACCAAGGAAAAAAAATTCCCAACCAGGATCCAGGTACCCTCAATTATTTGTTATGGTTAGAGAATCCCCAAACCAAATTCCTAAGAAAGGCCGTATCTTTTAATGTGTATTAGTCAGAACTCTTCTTGGGAAATTTTAAAATAAGGATCAGCTTGTACATTAAATTTTGCTAACTGAGGTGTACCTGTAGAGAATTTACTTAAAGACTATTATTTTCTAAATATTAAGCACCTGACTTAGTAGAAAATGTGTATATATATGTTTTTAAGTTTCTTTATCTGTCAATGTAGAAAGAATATAAAGGTTAGTAGCAGGAGAGTTGGGTTTCAGTTCTAACTCTGCCATTCATTGTTAATAATTAGACACCTCGTATAATTGTCTTTTTTTTTTTTTTTTTTTTTTTTGAGACAGAATCTCACTTTGTTGCCCAGGCTAGAGTGAGTGCCATGGAGTTAGCCTAGCTCAAAGCAACCTCAGACTCCTGGGCTCAAGCGATCCTCCTGCCTCAGCCTCCTTAGTAGCTGGGACTACGGGCATGCACCAGCATGCCTGACTAATTTTTTTCTCTATATATTAGTTGGCCAATTAATGTTTTTCTATTTATACTAGAGACAGGGTCTTGCTCTTGCTCAGGCTGGTTTCGAATTCCTGACCTGGAGCAATCCGCTTCCCTTGGCCTCCCAGAGTGCTAGGATTATAGGCATGAGCCAACATGCCCGGCCTAATATAATTGTCTTAATTAGTTTCCTCACAGTAAAATGGGGATAACAAAAGTGTGGATTACATGAGCTGAGACATGTGGAAATGCCTTATAAATTGATAGCTACCCCCTCTTCCACCATGTTGTTATATTGTTATCATTGTTACTAGTTGACCTTGGCTGAGAAGAGAATGTGGAATGCTAATGTGTGAAGTCACTAGTAACATCAGTGAAGTCATCAAATTACACTTGCCAGATTATGCTTACTTAGTGGTAAATTGGTTAAGAACTTCTTGTGCTGCTGTTCTTTTTTTTTTTCTTTCTTTACCTTTTATTCCTTTTTTTTTTTTTTTGAGACAATGACTCAATTTGCCCCCTCACCTAGAGAGCTCATTGCAACCTCAAACTCAAACTCTTAGTTTCAAGTGATCTTCTGGCCTGGGCCTCCCAAGTGCTCAGATTAGAGGTGTGTGCCACTGTGTCCAGCCCTTTTTCCTGCTGCTGCTTTTTTTTTTTTTTTTTTTTTTTTGTTGTTGTTGTTGTTTTTTGAGTTTCACTCTGTTGCTGGGCTAGGGTGCCATGGCATCAGCCTAGTTCATAGCAACCTCAAACTCCTGGGGATTCAAGCAATCTTGCTGCCTCAGCCTCCTGAGTAGCTGGGATTACAAGCATGTGCCACCATGCCCGGCTAATTTTTTCTATATATATTTATTAGTTGACCAATTAATTTGTTTCTATTTTTAGTAGAGACAGGGTCTTGCCCTTGCTCAGGCTGATCTCAAACTCCTGACTTAGAGCCATCCTCTGGTCTCGGCCTCCCAGAGTGCTACGATTACAGGTGTGAGCCACGGAGGCCTGCCTGTCCTATTGCCTCTTGATGATCAAATATCTTAATTAACTCGAGTTATTTGGAGTTGAAAGAGAATATTGAAAGATTTCGAGGTCTTCAAAAACTGCCAGTAGAACTGGTTTACACATGATGGTCACTTTTTTTTAATGGGAAAATGTTATTTTCTATAAGTTTATAAATACTATACTGAGCAATTATTCAACGAAGCTATTTCCCTAGAAACTAATTGGTTTTTTTTTTGTGTGTGTGTGTGACAGAGTCTTAGTTTGTTGCCCAGGCTAGAGTGAGTGTCATGGTGTCAGCCTAGCTCACAGCAACCTCAAACTCCTGGGCTCAAGCGATCCTCCTGCCTCAGCCTCCCGAGTTTGGGACTGCAGGCAAGCACCACCATACTCGGCTAATTTTTTGTATATATATTTTTAGTTGGTCAATTAATTTCTTTGTATTTTTAGTAGAGTCAGGGTCTGGCTCAGGGTGGTTTTGAACTCAGGACCTTGAGCAATCTGCCCAGAGCAATCTGCCCACCTCGGCCTCCTAGAGTGCTAGGATTACAGGCATGAGCCACCATGCCCGGCCTCTAGAAACGAATTGTTTGGTATTATATAGTCCTAGGCATAGCACATTGTCTGCCATATAGCAGGCCCTCAATACTTATTTGTTGAGTAAATCAATGAAAGTCTTTTTTTTTTCTTTTTTTACTCTATTTAGGGTAGCTGTATTTTTTTTTTTTTTTTTTTTTTTTGAGACAGAGTCTCAGCTTTGTTGCCCAGGCTAGAGTGAGTGCCGTGGCGTCAGCCTCGCTCACAGCAACCTCAAACTCCTGGGCTCAAGCAATTCTTCTGCCTCAGCCTCCCAAGTAGCTGGACTACAGGCATGCGCCACCATGCCCGGCTAATTTTTTCTATATATATTAGTTGGCCAACTAATTTCTTTCTATTTATAGTAGAGATGGGGTCTCTCTCTTGCTCAGGCTGGTTTCGAACTCCTGACCTCGAGCAATCCGCCCGCCTCGGCCTTCCAGAGAGTTAGGATTACAGGCGTGAGCCAACGCGCCCGGCCAATGAAAGTCTTTTTAATGGCTAGAAATTTATTCTAATATTTAGGGAAAAAAGAACCTATAAAGGATGAAGCACATTTCAGGGTACTGGACATAAGCAAAGTAAATGTCCATACCTGACCTTTGGACAGTAGTCAACACTGATCTTACAAAAACATTCCTAGGAATGATTTTCATGGTTGCCAAAGGTACTACAGTATTCCTAACTCTATTCAAAGTTCTTTTTTTTTTTTTTTTTTATAATTTTTTTTTTTTCTTTTTTAAGACAACTGTAGAAGATGAATCTATTCAAAGTTCTGACATGACAATCATGGCTCTGTGTTACTTGTTTTCTTTACACAATTACCAGTAAACTCTTTTCTCACTATGGGTCTGTATATACTTCAGTTGGGTTTAGGAAATCTGAGCTTTCACTCTCTGCAAGTAATGGTCCCCTGAAGGTTGCTTCTTTGAAGCATTCTCTGGAGGAGACTGTTAAAAAAAGGCTTATTGGATTTCTTTTTGCTTAACATGTTATCTGCTATTCAATAGGTGCAAAATTTTTTATTTTCCTAAAGAAAAGAATCTACTTAAGCGTTACCAAAATATGTTGTCTGTCTGGAACTACTTTTTCCTTAAGCGATAATTGAATATCCACTAGGCATTTTAATTTAAATTAAAATTTTTTTTTCAATAGGCAATATCTTCATAGGGTTCAAAATTGAAAACGTGCTTTAAGTGAAAGAGATACCCTCCAAACACTGTCCTTCAGCCATACGGTTTCATTCCTAAATTTGTTTCTGATTTCTTGTATTTATCTTTAGTACCCAGATAAATGCACACACATACACAATTTTTTCTTCTTTTCTCTGTACAAATGACATCATAGAATACACTCTTGAGCACTTTGCCTTTTTTTGTTTTTTCTTTTAGATAATAATGTATCTTGCAGAAAGTTTCATTTTAGAGCATAGACACTTTCACATAATTTCTTAGTGCTACATAGTATTCCATTGTATGAATACAAGATTGAACCCATTCATATCAGTGGACTTTTAGGTTATTTCCAATCTCTTGTTGTAACAAAAACTACTACAGTACTGCAATGTGCATAGATCGTTTTGTCATTTATTTGTGGGATAAATTGTTAAAAGTGCATTAATGGATGGATATAACCAAGTTTCCTTGTTTAGATGTGGACCAATTTATACTTAATTTTTTTTTTTTTCTGAGACAGTCTTGCTTTGTTGCGCAGGTCAGAGTGAGTGCCATGGCATCAGCCCAGCTCACAGCAACCTCAAAGTCCTGGGCTCAAGTCATCCTCCTGCCTCAGCCTCCTGAGTAGCTGGGACTACAGGGAAGCACCACCATGCCCGGCTAATATTTTCTATATATTTTAGCTGTCCAGCTAATTTCTTTCTATTTTTAGTAGAGATGGAAGTCTTGCTCTTACTCAGGTTGGTCTTGAACTCCTGACCTTTAGTCACCCTCCCACATCAGCCTCCTAGAAAGCTAGGATTACGAGCCTGAGCTACCCCTCCCAGCCTTAGTACCTCTTGATGTATTATAAAAATTAGTGTTTTGATTGTAATACGAGTTGCAAGTATTTTTTCCAATTTGTCATTTGTTTTTTACTTTCCTTTGGTGTATATGTTATGTAGACATTTTTGACATTTGTGAGGTTGAATTCATGTGTTTTAAGTTATGGCCTCTGTATTTTATTTCATTCTTAGGAAGATCTTCCTCATTTCATAACTATAATACTTTGGTAGTATTGATTTAGTAGAATCGATACTTGAATTTCGGTTGCTAATTATGATTCCAATTGATTTTACTTTTTTAAGAGTTGGGGTCTTGCTCTGTTGCCCAGGCTAGAGTGCAGTGTGTAATCATAGCTGACTGCTACATGGAACTCCTGGGCTCAAGGAATCCTCCCCGCTCAGCCTCACTAAGGGGTTACAGGTGTGAACCACTGGGCGGGGCCCCAATTGATTTTTAAATGGCTTACCTGTTTATCCCGACATCATTAATTGAGTAAGCGGTCTTTTCTATGCTAATCTGAATTCTTTCCTTTATCAAATTTTAAGTTTCTGTGTGTTTTTAGGTGTATTTTTGCTTCTGTATTCCATTGATAAATATTTCTATTCATGCATCAGTAAACACATTCTAATTTATTGAAGTTTTATAATATTAGTAGCTGGATAGGACTAATCCTTTTTCATGCCTATTTGTGGTATAATTTGTGGTTTAGGAATCATTTTTACTTTTTTTTTTTTTTTTTTTTTAGAGAGGGGCTGGCTCTCTTTCTCAGTCTCCAGTGGCGTGGTCAGAGCTCACCGCAACCTCCAACTCTGGGGCTCAAGTGATCATTCCACCTCTGCCTCCCAAGTAGCTGGGACTACAGGCACAGGTGACCAAACCCTGCTAATTAAAAATGTTTTTGTGGACATCGGATCTGGCTATATTACCGGGCTAGTATTGGACTCCTGGGCTCAGAGGATCCTCCCACCTTGGACTCCCAAAGTGCTGGGATTATAGGTGTGAGCCATCATGCCCTGCCCATTTTTACATTTTTGAATGCTTTAAAAAATCAAAGAAGGATAATATTTCCTTACATATAAAATTACATTAAATGAAATTTCTGTTAGAAATAAAGTTTTCTTGGGACACAACTGTACCCATAATTTATGTATTCTCTCTGGCTACTTTTGCGCTACAGTCACTGAGGTGATTAGTTTTGACAGAGACTGCATGCCACAAAGCATAAAATATTTACTATCTGGCTCTTTATAAGAAAATTTTACCTGGCTATTAGTCTGAATCACCCGAAGAGCTAACTACGTTCCTTTGAATATATTATGATATCTTTTTAAAAAATTCCCAACAAAATGATTACTCAGGGATATAATTTAATTTAAAATTTTTTGTCATTGAATTGTGTACTTCCATGAGTGCAAAATACGTGACTCTATGGCTTCAGTATAGTTGCAATTCATTAAAATGTGATTTTTCTCACGTCCACAACAGGATGAAAAGATATTGAAACATTTCTCATTGGCTGGGCAAGGTGGCTCATGCCTGCAATCCTAGCCCTCTGGGAGGCAGAGGTTGGAGGATCACTCAAGGTCAGGAGTTAGAGACCAGCCTGAGCAAGAGCAAGACCCCATCTCTACTAAAAATAGAAATAAATTAATTGGCCAATTCAAATATATATAGAAAAAATGAGCCAGATATGGTGCTGCATGTCTGTAGTCCCAGCTACTCAGGAGGCTGAGGCAGGATCACTTGAGCCCAGGAGTTTGAGGTTGCTGTCAGCTAGGCTGACACCACGGCAATCACTCTATCCTGGGCAACAAAGCGAGACTCTGTCTTAAAAAAAAAAAAAAAATAGGATTTTTCTATAGTAATAGTTGCCTGGTACTGCATATACATTTTAATGATAAATCCTTTGTTGCTTAATATACTATTTGGAAAGTGCTTACAAATTAAAATAATCCAGATATATTTGAGCAGTACAATTCACAATTGCAATGATGTGGAAACAACCAAAGTGCCCATCAATACATGAGTGGATTAATAATATGTGGTATGTGTATACCATGGAGTACTATTCAGCTATAGGAAACAACGGTGATATGGCGCTTCTTGTTGGTTCCTGGATAGAGCTGGAACCCATTCTATTAAGTGAAGTATCCCAAGAATGGAAAGATAAGCACCACATGTACTCACGAGGAAATTGGTGTTAACTGATCAACACCTAAGTGGACATATAGGAGTAACATTTATGGGGGGGAGGGGATGGGTATATACATACATAATGAGTATGATGGGCACCAACTGGGGGATGGACACGCTTGAAGTTCTGACTCGAAGGGGAATGGGGGAACAAGGGCATATAGGTAACCTTAACACTTGTAACCCCATAATATGCTGGGAAAAAAAAAAGAAAAAAATTAAATAAATGTGAAGCTCAAAATTTGAAGAAATAAGAGATATACTTGTGCTTTTTGCTCTGAAGATATGTGATAAAATATTAGTTACCTATCAATCATTCTCCTTTCAAAAGTGGAATATTGCTCAGCCTCATCACTTAAAATGAGAAGTATGTACAAGGGATGAGAATCACATGGGACACATTAACTGCAAGTAACAGGAAACACTGGTGAAGGTGGATGTCAAGAAAGTACCCTGTTATTGCCAACAGCAGGAAGGCCAGGCATATTATGTAGGGGCTGAGATTCAGCTTCTTTGTGTTCCTCCCACAGTCTGAAGTCAGACTTTTTTTTCATAATACCAAACTCAAGTCAAAGTTGATGGTTCGCCTCCTGGGCCACCCGGGCTGGGGGCTTGCCAGCTTCCCTTTTTCAGTTTAATTGCATTCCCTACTCTAATTTTTTTTCTCAGGTTGCATTCTATCTTGTTTTTCCGCCTGGGCAGGAAGAAATTTTCTGTTTCCTGCACTTCTTTCCTTTGAGAAAAGGCAACCCTCTCCAGGAGGAGGCAGAAAGCCTGTGGGTGTGGAGGGTGAGAGGAGGCCAAAGAAGGGCGAGGGGAGGGAAAGGGAGCCACAGAGGCCAGAGACTGAGATGGGGGAGGACAGAGGGAGAGGCAAAGTGGGAGCAAGGGGCAGGAGGATGCTCGGGGCTCTAACTCTCTGGCCCTGTGCCACATGCTCTTCTAGGAGATGCACCTGTGGTCTCATTGTACACGTCACTCGGGACTCCCTCCTCAGGTCTCAGTCCCGCCACCCAACCCGCAACACACGGGGAAGGAAATCTTGCGAAGGCCTCCAGCAGACAGGTCCCGCCAAGGTGGCCGCGCCGCCAGTCCCGCCTTCTTGCCTCCGGGGCCCGAGGTGGGACCCATTCTCATCTTCCCAGCTCCCTGCGCGGACCCGCCTCCCGAGCGCGCGTCCTCTGGCGCCTCCACTGGGGGAGCAGCTGCGACACCAAAGCAGTGTGTGGTGCGGGGCTGTGGCAGGGGTTGCGGGGGGGGGGGGGGGGGGGGGGCCCAGCCGGTCCAGCGGCCCGTGTCCTCCCCCTGCTCCGTACAGGCCCTGGGGCGGGGGAGCTTCCCTCTCTTCTGAGGGAAGCGCCTTTTTTTTTTTTTTTTTTTTTTTTTTGCTAAGACAGGGTCTCCTTTTGTTGCCCAGGCTAGAGTGAGTGCCCTGGAGTCAGCCTAGCTCACAGCAACCTCAAACCCCTGGGTTCAATCAATCCTGCTGCCTCAGCCTCCCGAGTAGCTGGCACTACAGGCATGCGCCACCATGCCCGGCTAATTTTTTGTATATGTATGTTAGTTGGCCAATTAATTTCTTTCTATTTATAGTAGAGACGATGTCTCTCTCTTGTTCAGTGGAGTTTCGAACTCCTGACCTCAGGCAATCTGTCTACCTAGGCCTCACGGAGTGCTAGGATTACAGGCGTGAGCCACCACACCTGGCACCAAGAATTGATTGGATGCCCCTAACTTTTAAGTGGTAACAGCAGCCTTCCCAAGAAACCCACCTAATTAACCCATCATGCATAGAAGTCTGAAGATTTATTCTTTTGGAAGAGACTTCTAAACTTCTAAAACTTAAAGGAAAAAATACCCTTGGCCTCAATGGCAAGGGAGACAGTCGGAGGGAAACCATAAACTGAGGGTTCTTAGGCCGGCGCGGTGGCTCACGCCTGTAATCCTAGCTCTTGGGAGGCCGAGGCGGGCGGATTGCTCAAGGTCAGGAGTTCAAAACCAGCCTGAGCAAGAGCGAGACCCCATCTCTACTATAAATAGAAAGAAATTAATTGGCCAACTGATATATATATAAAAAATTAGCCCGGCATGGTGGCGCATGCCTGTAGTCCCAGCTACTCGGGAGGCTGAGGCAGCAGGATTGCTCGAGCCCAGGAGTTTGAGGTTGCTGTGAGCTAGGCTGACGCCACGGCACTCACTCTAGCCTGGACAACAAACCGAGACTCTGTCTCAAAAAAAAACAAACAAAAAAAAAAACAAAAAAACAACAAAAACAAAAAAAACTGAGGGTTCTTAAGTATTCTCCAGAAAAATATTATCTTTGGAAGAAAAGTACGACACCAAGATTTTCGGATCCAGCTGTTGATGATACCAAGTAGATACTTCTCCCCAAGACAATAAAACAAGATAAATATTCTGATAGCGTCACTCTCCTTTGTAAAAATGTTGCTGTCCTCATCATTGTGTTTTGGTGCCCTCTAAAGGCCAACCAAAAGTTTTCAAGCTTCACAAATTTTATTGACAGTTTTATCTGAATCCTCTGTAGTACAGAATTTCTCTGCCACCTAAAGAATGGCAAAACTCCCTGTGTGCTTTTCTCAGACTATAGCTACCGTTTAAATCTGACTGATTAATGTATTTTTTATTCTGCATCTGATTCCACTAACAAAAATTTAATGGCTGTTCCTTTCAACACTTCAAAAGGCAGATTTTCTTCTATAGGTCCCTCCTGGGATTTGAATTTTCCTGACGATATTAATTCTGACCTTCAGTTTCTTCAAAATTGGACATTAACCCCAAATGACAAAAGACTTCTGACGTTACTGCAACAATGTGTTGGGGCTCTCCTTGCTGTGTTAGTCTGTTATCTCTTCAGTGACTCCCAGGCCTTTGCTCAAGCATCTTCACATATTGAAGGATTAATAATTGTCCTGCTGTCACTTTGATCAATGATACTGACACAGCCCTGATATATGTTGTGCAACACTAAGATACTGCTTTTTATGTGAACGGCAGGTCACCTGATCATTACACAAACCTATCCTGTGTAATATATCTTTAGACTATTTTTTTTTTTTTTTTTTTTGAGACAGAGTTTCGCTTTGTTGCCCAGGCTAGAGTGAGTGCCATGGCGTCAGCCTAGCTCATAGCAACCTCAAACTCCTGGCTCAAGCAATCCTCCTGCCTCAGCCTCCCGAGTAGCTGGGACTACAGGCATTCGCCACCATGCCCGGCTAATTTTTTGTATATATATATTAGTTGGCCAATTAATTTCTTTCTATTTTATAGTAGAGACGGGGTCTCGCTCTTGCTCAGGCTGGTTTCGAACTCCTGACCTCGAGCAATCCGCCCGCCTCGGCCTCCCAGAGAGCTAGGATTACAGGCGTGAGCCACCGCGCCCGGCCTAGACTATTTTATTATTGGTAGGAGCGTCGACTGTAGTTGATAGCCACAGATGAATGCTCACAGCGACTTTAGCTGACAGCCGTGATTTGACTTTTCTATTTTTTCACTTATCAAAATAAAATTGTGAACATTTAAAAATAACGCAATGAAAACATATATGTATATGCTACCTGTTCTGATATTTACATGACAAGTAAAGCTGCCTGTAAAGTAAAACAAGCTTTCAGTGCTTTAAAGCTTTCCTCATAACACAGGAGCAAAACGGATTCGTCGTCAATGCACCGCACAAACTAGCATGGGGACTATGAGTGCCGGCTGTGGGCAAGGTTTCTTGGGCGGTGAGCGTGGTACCAAAGCGGTTAATAGTATTTTAAACATCTGCTTCTACAGGAAACTGTTTCTCTGAGAATGATAGTCAGAGACCTAAAACAAGGCAAGCACGGAGAGATATTAATCATTTCCTCTCTCTACATCTGCACTGTGAGAGCTACAATTCCAATAAGTAGGAATAATACAAGTAGGAAATGTAGTTCAAAATTTGTCTCTGGTCCTAACAGAAGTCATAAATGACAGTATTTTTTCTCCAGAGGTTCAATAAACTAGGTCCAGTAAAATTTCATGGTGGTCATGTATGATTGTATAGTCTTGGCTAGCCAAGAAGAACTTTCTTTCCTAGTAAATGGTGTTTGTAGCACCTTCCTAAAACATTCCTGGTCCGGTAGAACAGTATTGTGGCTTGGTTAAAAGAAAAGATTATCTGGCTCTCTAGAACAGATTCATTTGGATTTTTGGACATGATTTCATGGCCTGGTTTTGAAATCTAGGCCCTTGTACTTGCAGACTATTTATAGGATTAATAATTATTTTGTTTTGATTAGTTACCTGTATTGTAGTTGACCAGTGAACCCTGACTAGCTTAAATGCTACTGGGCAATCATTGTCTTTCCAGAGGATTCAACATCTCATTTTGCAAGAAAAGGTATATAGACACCAACTATATGAAGACGCAGTGTTCTCCCACTAACCTTTTTATCAATGGCTTCTGAGAGTGATATGGATGTGCATCTAACAGATTGAAGTCCTGAGGGCTGACTTTGTCTTTTTTAGGTCAAAAGGGGAGGCTGAGAAGTGCAAAGCACTTAGGAGCTTGCACTTGGAAGCTGACAGGTAAATTCTAATCATCCCTACCAAACATAAATATCTCTTGCTAAATATTTTTACCCATTAAGACCACTCAGTGATTGTGACAGAAGATGTAGAAAGGCCAGTCTGTAACTATGTTTGAAGCCAGAGAGATAGGATACTTTGTTATCAAGACCATATTAGCTGGCTGGGGGCAGTGGATCACGCCTGTAATCCTAACACTCTGGGAAGCCGAGGCGGGAGGATTGCTCGAGTTCAGGAGTTCGAAACCAGCCTGACCAAGAGCGAGACCACTGTCTCTACTATGAAATAGAAAGAAATTAATTGGCCAAGTAATATATATATAGAAAAAATGAAGATGGCATGGTGGCCCATGCCTGTAGTCCCAGCTACTCTCGAGGCTGAGGCAGGAGGATCGAGCCCAGGAGTTTTAGGTTGCTGTGAGCTAGGCTGATGCCATAGCACTCACTCTAGCCTGGGCAAGAAAGTGAGACTCTGTCTCAAAAAAAAAAAAAAAAAAAGAAAGAAAGACAAAGAAAAAGACCATATTATCCTCCCTACCTCCTAAATACAAGTTACCAAGATAATCAGCATATTGCCCCATGTTAGAAAAGAGGCCACTGTTTCCCTAAACACTCCTTAGACTCACTTAGCCACTCCTATAATTAGTTTTCTACAAATTTCCCTGTAAGGCTTTATTTTCCTGTGGTGTTTTATGTACCTTCATGCAGCACATTAAATAAACCCATGGTTGTTTGACTACACATATAAGGTCATCGCTTGGATGCTGGTACCTGTCTAGACTTAGAAAGTCCATTCTGGAGCCTTCCTGCTCCAATACCTTCTGTTCCTCAATTGTAGCCCTAGTTCATGGCTAGTAGATTTGCTTCAAAACTCTTTGAAATTAGCATGAAGAAAATTTTTGATTCCTAGGCATCAGAGAGGTGAGCACTGATGTGATTATTCAGTTTGGTATGAAAGGATTAAGCTCAGAGTAGACAATTAGAATGGATTTTCTTTTTTCGTTTTTAATGAGACATAGTCTTTGCTCTGTTGCCCTGTTATCAGCATAGCTCACAGTGACCTCAAACTCCTGGGCTCAAGTGATCCTCTCATGTCAGCCTCCTGAGTAGCTAGGACTACAGAAGTGAGCCACAATGACCGGCTAATTTTTTGTTTCTACTTTTAGTTGCCAGGCTAATTATTTTGTCTTTTAGTGGAGATGGGATCTCGCTCTTGCTCAGGGTGGTGTGGAAATCCTGACCTCAAGTGATCCTCCAGCCTCGGCCTCCCAGAGTGCTAGGATTACAGGCGTGAGCCACCACGCCCAGCCTACAATGGATTTTCTTGAGAGGAGCTACTGGGATTGGACGAGGATTCTAAGGTGGTTCAAGAGGCGGGTCCTTTAGGCACCTATATTTGGGAGAGGGCCTTGGCCCTTCTTCACTTTTTCCAAGTGCTGTTTCAACTAGCTGCTTGCAGTTGCCCCTTTTCTGAATCAGGTAGCAGCAGAGCGTGTGGACATGGAAACCAGTGCTCCCAGGAAGAAGCCATGGTGGACCGTTCCTGAAAACTTTCATGCTCCAATGACATTTTATTTGGAAGAGGGCCAGGAGGAGCTTATCTTCGGTGAGTGGCTTTTGCCTTTGCCCTCTCCTTTATCACTGCTTCTGATCTGCCCAAACGTTCCCACCTCCATCTGTCCTAGGTCTCTAACCCCAAGGCCACCTCCCACTCCCCAAGCACTGGTGGCTTACAGTCAGTCTTCTCACCTCTTATGCTCACAGGGCAGAGTGACACGTACCTTCGCTGCATCGAGGTGCACAGCTACACTCTCATTCAGCTGGAGAGTTGGTTTACACCCACAGGCCAGACACGCGTCACTGTAGTGGGACCATACAGTGCAAGGCAGTGGCTGTTCCACATGATATCACGCGTGATAAGCCAGGACTCCTATCGTCATGCCCAGGGTAGGTATCCGTGGCTGAACTGTGGTTGAGGGCTTAGTATAGACTTGGCAGAGTTGCATGGCATCTTGGGTTCTTGAAGAAACAGCTGGGTGCCTGGAAATCCATGAGGCCCCTGGAGTCTTTTGGGAAGGGAAGGGCCCATTTTTTGTGGCATGTATTAATAATTGTTCAGGGAGGGGAAGATATTGAGGAGGTGTAAATAGGTCACTTGGGAAAACCAGGGTGGGGTGACACCCCCACAGTGTCCCCATGTGAGTTCTGGCCTGCCCTGGGGCTCCAGTTGTGGGCCCTGTTTCACCAGCTCTGGGCATTCTCCACACAGGCCTCAAGATGCTGGAGCATGTACGGAGCCAGCCCCTGAGCGAGCATGACCTGGAGACCCCCATGAGCATGGAGTCCAACACCGGGGACCTGTCATTGGCCAGCAGGATGAGTGGAACCATCTCTCTTAGTGTTCCGGAGGCTTCCCCTTACCGCCTGGCTGGTTGTTCTGGGTTCCATCTTAGTTCCCTCTATTGGAGATAAAGGACTGGTCTCCCCAGGGGAGGTGATATGTAAGGGGAAGTCTTGGCTTAGCATTTGAGAAAGCCTTTAAAGACATTGTAAGATCTGTCCTCAGAACAAGAATAAATCAACCAATAAAGGCTTCCTAAATCTCCATTCCAGAACTTTCTGCCAAATGCCAAATTTACCTTTGGATCTCTCTTCCCAAGATTATGGCAAGTTAAACATGTCCTTACTTGAACACTTCCTCTTAATCTGCTCTTTTTTCAGCATTCTGTGTCTTACAACTGGGCGATTTCAGTACTCCAGGAGAGAGAGAGATGATGGTGTCTTGGACCAGAGTGGGGGGGTCAAATGTTAGGAAATGTACATGGTCAGGTACTAAAGAAAAGTTGGAAAGGTCAGATTCATAGTGGAAAAACACTTTGAATCTGAGGGGAAGAAGAAAACAACCAAATCATAGTATTCTCAAAGGGAATATCATGTTTATTTATGAGTTGCTAATTTCAAGATTGATGGCTGGCCGGGCGCTGTGGCTCACGCCTGTAATCCTAGCTCTTGGGAGGCCGAGGCGGGCGGATTGCTCAAGGTCAGGAGTTCAAAACCAGCCTGAGCAAGAGCGAGACCCCGTCTCTACTATAAATAGAAAGAAATTAATTGGCCAACTGATATATATATATAAAAAATTAGCCGGGCATGGTGGCGCATGCCTGTAGTCCCAGCTACTTGGGAGGCTGAGACAGAAGGATCGCTCGAGCCCAGGAGTTTGAGGTTGCTGTGAGCTAGGCTGACGCCACGGCACTCACTCTAGCCTGGGCAACAAAGCGAGACTCTGTCTAAAAAAAAAAAAAAAAAAAAAAACAAAACAAGATTGATGGCTGATAATGTAGAGGGAAAACTTAATTTGTGAAAGGCATGTGCAGAAAAGTATTTTCTGCTTTGAATAAGTTTCACACCAAGAATGATCAAATTAACATTCTGTCTTCCTAAGCCACAATTCTGATCTGTAAATCCCTGTCACTTAAGGTTTCTGTGTGGGCACATCCTAGGTACTATAATGTAGGAGTTAATATTTCAAACACTGGAGTGAGAATACATTCTTTCAAATCCTAGCTCTACCAGTAAGTAGCTTTATGATGTTTGTCGGTTTACCAATTTCTCAGTGCCTTGGTGTAACAGAAGAAATGGGTTGAAAATATAGGGAAAATGTTTTCTGTCTCTTGAAAACATCCCTCACTCCTTTTGGAGAACTGAGACCTGTATTCCTTTTTCAGGGCATTGGTTGGGAGGGGCAGGGGAAGGTCGTTTATTCTTCTTGCCACCAGGAGATGGCTCAAGGGAATTGTCTGGGTGGAGGAAAGGAACTAGGTTTAGCTGAAGGTGGGATGAATCCAGGTGGAGGTCAGGAGACTGTTTTAGCCATAGATGGGATTGATGAGAACCTTTAGAAGCTTTATTCTTCTGCTCAGAAGCAGGACATAGCATTTCAGACAGGAGTCTCCCTCCTCCCCATTTGTCAGCAAATTAGTAAAACTCTTTCCTTCTCAAACCAATTTTCTCAGTCTTCTGATGTTGCCTGTGGACAAGTGCCAAATTTTGGTAAATGTGGTTTTCTGATCTATAATAGAGACAATAATAGCAACTAACTCTAGACAATTTTTTTTTTTTTTTTTTGCCTAAGATTCTCAGTAAGAAGTTTCCTAAGCTTGTGAAATTGTGCAACGCACACGTCCTACCAACAGTAGCGGCTGTGGCACAGAGATTCCGCATGCCTTGTCACTGGGCTAACACTCTTGTGACTCTTTCTTGTAGGGAAACCAGTAGTAAGAGACTTTGCTAAATATATTTATTTATTCTGGATTATAATATATGTGAAATGCTATATTTGTCTGAGGGTGAAGAAACTCTGCCATTCATTGTTAATAATTAGACACCTAGTATAATTGTCTTTTTTTTTTTTTGAGACAGAGTCTCACTTTGTTGCCCAGGCTAGAGTGAGTGCCATGGTGTCACACTAGCTCACAGCAACCTCAAACTCCTGAGCTCAAGCAATCCTGCTGCCGAAGCTTTCTGAGTAGCTGGGACTACAGGCATGTGCCATCATGCCCGGCTAATTTTTTGTATATATATTTTTAGTTGGCCAATTAATTTCTTTCTATTTTAATGTAGTCGGGGTCTTGCTCAGGCTGGTTTAGAGCTCACGACCTCGAGCAATCTGCCCACCTCGGCCTCCCAGAGTGCTAGGATTACAGGCATGAGCCACCGTGCCCGGCCTCTAGAAACTAATTGTTTGGTATTATGTAGTCCTGAGGCCTAGCACATTGTCTGCCATATAGCAGCCCCTCAATAATTATTTGTTGAGTAAATCAATGAAAGTCTTTAATGGCTAGGAATTTATTCCAATATTGAGGGAAAAAAGAACCTATAAAGGATGAAGCACATTCCAGGGTACTGGACATAAGCAAAGTAAATGTCCATACCTGACCTTTGGACAATAATCAACACTGATCTTACAAAAACATTCCTAGGGAAGACTTTCATGGTTGCCAAAGGTACTACAGTATTCCTAACTCCATTCAAACTTCTGACATGACAATCATGGCTCTGTGTTACTTGTTTTCATTACACAATTACCAGTAAACTCTTCTCACTATGGGTCTGTATATACTTCAGTTGGGTTTAGGAAATCTGAGCTTTCACTCTCTGCAAGTAATGGTCCCCCTGAAGGTTGCTTCTCTGAGGCATTCTCTGGAGGAGACTGTTAAAAAAAGGCTTATTGGATTTCTTTTTGCTTAACATGTTATCTGCTATTCAATAGGTGCAAAATTTTTTATTTTCCTAAAGAAAAGAATCTACTTAAGCGTTACCAAAATATGTTGTCTGTCTGGAACTACTTTTTCCTTAAGCGATAATTGAATATCCACTAGGCATTTTAATTTAAATTAAAATTTTTTTTTCAATAGGCAATATCTTCATAGGGTTCAAAATTGAAAACGTGCTTTAAGTGAAAGAGATACCCTCCAAACACTGTCCTTCAGCCATACAGTTTCATTCCTAAATTTGTTTCTGATTTCTTGTATTTATCTTTAGTACCCAGATAAATGCACACACATACACAATTTTTTCTTCTTTTTTCTGTACAAATGACATCATAGAATACACTCTTTAGCACCTTGCCTTTTTTTGTTTTTTCTTTTAGATAATATATCTTGCAGAAGGTTTCATTTTAGAGCATAGACACTTTCTCCTAATTTCTTAATGCTACATAGTATTCCACTGTATGGATATGAGATTCAACCCATTCATATCGGTGGACTTTTAGGTTATTTCCAATCTCTTGTAACAAAAACTACTACAGTACTGCAATGTGCATACATCATTTTACCATTTAATTGTGGGATAAATTGCTAAAAGTGCATTAATGGATGGATATAGTCAAGTTTCCTTGCTTAGATGTGGACCAATTTATAATCTACCATGTATGGATTACTATAACTGTTTGCTCATACTCTCACCAACAGCGAATATTAAATATTTTTAATTTTTGTCAGTCTGATAGATGAAAAATGGTTTCTTAATGTAGTTTTAACTTGCATTGATTTTAATATAAGTGGCAGTTAATATCTTGTCATGTTAATAAAGGCAATTTATTCTGTACTTTCTATGAACTGTTTATTCAGGCTTTTGTTCATTGGGTTGTTATTGATTTGTAGTACCTATTTTTATTTTTTTTCTAAGACACAGAGTCTAGCTTTGTTGCCCAGGCTAGAGTGAATGCCGTGGCATCAGCCCAGCTCACAGCAACCTCAAAGTACTGGGCTCAAGTGATCCTCCTGCCTCAGTCTCCTGAGTAGCTGGGACTACAGGGAAGCGCCATCGTGCCCGGCTAATATTTTCTATATATTTTAGCTGTCCAGCTAATTTCTTTCTATTTTTGGTAGAGATGGAAGTCTTGCTCTTACTCAGGCTGGTCTTGAACTCCTGACCTTTAGTCACCCTCCCACATCAGCCTCCCAGAAAGCTAGGATTACAAGCCTGAGCTACCCCTCCCAGCCTGTAGTACCTCTTGATGTATTAGAAAAATTAGTGTTTTGCTTGTAGTACGAGTTGCAAGTATTTCTTTCCAATTTGTCATTTGTTTTTTAGTTTCCTTTGGTATATTTGCTAGGTAGACATTTTTGATATTTATGAGGTTGAATTCATGTGTTTTAAGTTATGGCCTCTGCATTTTATTTCATTCTTAGGAAGATCTTCCTCATTCCATAACTATAATACTTTGGTAGTATTGATTTAGTAGAATCGATACTTGAATTTCGGTTTGTTAATTATGGTTGAAATTGATTTTACTTTTTTAAGAGTTGGGGTCTTGCTCTGTTGCCCAGGCTAGAGTGCAGTGTGTAATCATAGCTCACTGCAACATGGAACTCCTGGGCTCAAGCAATCCTCCCCCCTCAGCCTCACTAAGGGGTTACAGGTGTGAGCCACTGGGCAGGGCCACAATTGATTTTTAAATGGCTTACCTGTTTATCCCAACATAACTGACTGAGTAAGGCATCTTTTCTATGCTAATCTGAGTTGTCTCCTTTATCAAATTTTAAGCTTCTGTGTGTTTTTAGGTGTATTTTTGGTTCTGTATTCCTTTGATAAATATTTCTATTCATGCATCAGTAAACACATTCTAATTTATTGAAGTTTTATAATATTAGTAGCTGGATAGGACTAATCCTTTTTCATGCCTGTTTGTGGTATAATTTGTGGTTTAGGAATCATTTTCACATTTTTTTTTTTTAGAGAGGGGCTGGCTCTATTTCTCAGTCTCCAGTGGCGTGGTCAGAGCTCACTGCAACCTCCAACTCTGGGTCTCAAGAGATCATTCCACCTCTGCCTCTCAAGTAGCAGGGACTACAGGCGCAGGCCACCACACCCGGCTAATTAAAAATATTTTTTGTAGACATGAGATCTGGCTACATCACCGAGGCTAGTATTGAACTACTAGGCTCAGAGGATCCTCCCAACGTGGACTCCCAAAGTGCTGGGATTATAGGTGTGAGCCATCATGCCCTGCCCATTTTTACATTTTTGAATGCTTTAAAAAAATCAAAAGAAGGGTAATATTTCATCACATATAAAATTACATTAAATGAAATTTCTGTTATAAATAAAGTTTTCTTGGGACACAACTATACCCATAATTAATGTATTATCTCTGGCTACTTTTGTGCTACAGTCACTGAGGTGATTAGTTTTGACAGAGACTGCATGCCACAAAGCATAAAATATTTACTATCTAGCTCTTTATAAGAAAATTTTACCTGGCTATTAGTCTGAATCACCTGGAAGAGCTAAGTCCTTTGAATATATTATGATATCTATTTTAAAAATTCCCAACAAAATGATTACTAAAGGATATAATTTAATTTAAATTTTTTTTGTCATTGAATTGTGTACTTCCTTGAGTGCAAAATACGTGATCGTGATTCTATGGGTTCAGTACAGTTGCAATTCATTGAAATGTGAGTTTTCTCATGTCCACAACAGGATAAAAAGACATTGAAACATTTCTCATTGGCTGGGCAAGGTGGCTCACGCCTATAATCCTAAGCTGGAGGATCACTCAAGGTCAGGAGTTAGAGACCAGCCTGAGCCAAGAGAAAGACCCCATCTCTACTAAAATAGAAATAAATTATTTGGTCAACTAAAATATATATAGAAAAAATGAGCCAGGCATGGTGCTGCATGTCTATAGTCCCAGCTACTCAGGAGGCTGAGGCAGGAGGATTGCTTGAGCCCAGGTGTTTGAGGTTGCTGTGAGCTAGGCTGACACCACGGCGTTCTAGCCCCAACAACAGAGTAAGACTCTGTCTCAAAAAAAAAACAAAAACAAACATTTCTCATTGATTGCATTTATAGAATTTTTTCCAGGTGCATTCAGTGATACTTAATAAATTGGGACAGGACAGGAACTTCCCATGGATTATAAGTAAAAGATTTTTTCTGGTACATGTTTAGGTTCGTGGATCAATGATTGGCTTTCCACATTGATGATCTATACTGTTTTTCTCCACTATAGTTTCTCTAATTCAACAAGAAGTCCAATGTTCTTGAGAAGAATTTTTAAAAAACTGACTACATTTATTGGACTTACACCCAGTGTATTTTCTCAGGTTTGCCAGAATTATCACTGCAGACTTTCTCAATCTAGTTGCATTAATAGGGTTTCTCTCTAGCAAGATGTACAGTAAGAGAATTACATGTAAAGGGGCTTGACACTTAATGTATAAATAGGATTTTTCTATAGTGATAGTTTTTTAGTACTGCATATACATTTTGATTATAAATCCTTTGATGCTTAATATATTATTTGGCAAGTGCTTATAAATTAAAATAATCGAGATATATTTGAGCAGCACAATCCACAATTGCAAAGATATGGAATCAACTGAAATGCCCATCATTACATGAGTAGATTAATAAAATGTGGTACATGTGTACCATGGAGTACTATTCAACTAAACAAAACAACGGTGATATAGCACTTCTTGTTTTTTCCTGGATAGAGCTGGAACCCATTCTATTAAGTATCCCAAGAATGGAAAAATAAGCACCACATGTACTCACCTGCAAATTGGTATTAACTACTCAACACCTAAGTAGACACATAGGAATAACAGTTGGGGGGGGGATGGGTATATACATACATAATGAGTGTGATGGGCACCAACTAGGGGATGGACATGCCTGAAGCTCTGACTCGAGTGGGGTGGGGGGAACAAGGGCAATATATGTAAGCTTAACACTTGTATCCACATAATACGCTGGAAAAAAATAAATAAAATAAAAAAATTAAATAAATGTGAAGCTCAAAATTTGAAGAAATAAAAGATATATTTGTGCTTTTTGCTCTGAAGATATGTGATAAAATATTAGTTACCTATCAATCATTTTCTTTCAAAGTGGAATATTGCTGAGCCCAATCACTCAAAATGAGGAGTATGTACAAGGATGAGAATCACATAGCACACATTTAACTGCAAGTAACAGGAAACACTGGTGAAGTTGGATGTCAAGAAAGTATCATGTTATTGCCAACAGCACGAAATCCAGGCATATTATGTAGGGGTTGAGATTCAGCTTCTTTATGTTCCTTCCACAGTTTGAAGTCAGAGTGTTTTTTCACAATACCAAAATCAAGTCAAAGTTGATGCTTCCCCTCCTGGGCCACAGGGACTGGGGACTTGCCAGCTTCCCTTTTTCAGTTTAATTGCATTCCCTACTCTAATTTTTTTTTCTCAGGTTGCATTCTATCTTGTTTTTCAGCCTGGGCAGGAAGAAATTTTCTGTTTCCTGCACTTCTTTCCTTTGAGAAAAGGCAACCCTCTCCAGGAGGAGGCAGAAAGCCTGTGGGTGGGAGGGTGAGAGGAGGCCAAAGAAGGGCGAGGGGAGGGAAAGGGAGCCACAGAGGCCAGAGACTGAGATGGGGTGGAGGACAGAGGGAGAGGCAAAGTGGGAGCAAGGGGCAGGAGGATGCTCGGGGCTCTAACTCTCTGGCCCTGTGCCACATGCTCTTCTAGGAGATGCACCTGTGGTCTCATTATACACGTCACTTGGGGCTCCCTCCTCAGGTCTCAGTCCCGCCACCCAACCCGCAATACACGGGGAAGGAAATCTTGCGAAGGCCTCAAGCAGATAGGTCCCCCCAAGGTGGCCGCGCCGCCAGTCCCGCCTTCTCGCCTCTGGGGCCTGAGTGGCGCCAAGTCTGGTCCCCGCCGCTCCCCGCGGACCCGTCTCCGGAGCGCGCGTCCTCTGGCGCCTCCACTTGGGGAGCAGCTGCGACACCAAAGCAGTGTGTGGTGCGGGGCTGTGGCAGGGGTTGCGGGGGGGGGGGGGGGGGGCGCTCAGCTGGTCCAGCGGCCCGTGTCCTCCCCCTGCTCTGTGCTCGCCTTAGGGCGCAGAGCTTCCCCTCAGCTTAGGGTCACCCTAGCGCTCTTGCTGGGGGTGCAGACAGTGGACTGGGAACTTACTGGGTCTGCAATCTGATTTTTAAACAGTTGTATTTTTTGAGCCAATTTCCCAACGTCTTCTTTTCGCCCGAAAATAGTCTGACTTAATTGCCCCAAATCTTGAAATCGGAAAATCCTGATGGCTCTATCCCTACATTTCCTTCCTTGACACCTACTGGCGCTCTAGTCTAACACATGCCTTGTTTTTATTTGTCTAAAATACAGGCCTCCAGTCCAGAATTATCCAACCAGTAGGATGTCTTTTCTTTAGGTTTCCTGGGATGGCCACTGGTAACAATATTTGCTGCTCTTTTAATTTATAAAGGAAAGAAGAAAAAGAATATTCATGGAAATATTCATTTGCTTCATATTCTCCAAATTTTGAGTAACAAACATATTATGAGTGCTCCTTTGGTTAGCAAACCTAGAATGGCATGAAACAAGACAAGTCAAAATAAAAGTTGAGTTTTCCTAGGCGAATTATAATAAAGGATTGTATACTTCTAAAGTTGAAAGAGCCTGCTGTTTATTATATAGACTGACACAATAACTGTTAACGCATTGATTTTAAAAAGGAAACATTCTTTGCCAATTTTCAATCACTGACAGTCATAATAGACTTTATGGGATAAATTAAAGTCCCTGGGTATTTGTTAGTGCCCTGATTCACTCTCAGGACAAGTCTCCTTCCTTTACTTCGGGAGGGAGAGGTCATGATTATTTGACCTGTGTTAGGGAACTATCCATGCTGTGTACAAATATTTTGGAAACTCCTCTGTTGAAGATTATTGAATGTTGCTTGTTATTTGGCTTTTGTTGTTTGCAACAGGGTCTTGCTCTGTTGCCTAGGCTGGAGTGTAGTGACCTCATCATAGCTCCCTGTAGCCTCTGATTCCTGGGCTCAAGTGACCCTCTTGCCTCAGCCTCCCAAGTATATGGGACTCCAGGTGGACCTGGCTAATTTTTCTATTTTTTGTAGAGACAGGGTCTCATTCTTGCTCAAGCTTGTCTTGAACTCCTGACCTCAAGCAATCCTCCTACATTGGCCTCCCAGAGTACTAAGATTACAAGCATGAGCAACTGCACGCAGCCTAATGTTTCTTGATAATGGTTCACATTTAAAAATATAGCCTTTTGCCCTTCCTTTTGCTCTCCCTTTGCTGTGACAGTGGGTCCGGTGGTCATTGGTGGGGTATGTATCCTGCTCTGGAATCCTATATCTTGTTCTTGCTCTGTAATCCTATCTTCCTCTCCTCAATAAACCTCATTTTCATGATTGCCTAAAAAAAATATGAAAATTACAATTTTTCAAGTAGTCTATGCTATGATGGTTCTAAATTCACCATTATTGTATGATTTTCTTCCCGAAGTTAAATCAGCTCAAATTGCTAAATTGTTGTTCTTCCTCCTTTAAGATTGCCAAGGTAACAAGAGATTAAGAAACCAATATTTAATTATTTATTTATTTGAGGAGACTCTCCCTCTGTCACCCGGGCTAGAGTGCCATGGCATCATCATAGCTCACAGCAACCTCAAACTGCTGAGGTCAAGCAATCCTGCCTCAGCCTCCCGAGTAGCTGGGACGATAGGTGCATGCCACAGCACCCAGCTAATTGTTTTTCTATATTTTGAAGACACAGGGTTTCACTGTTGCTCAGGTGGGTCTCCTACTCCTGATCTGAAGCGATCCTCCTGCCTTGGATTCCTGGAGTGCTAGGATTACAGGCGTGAGCCACCTCCCTGGCCAACCAAATATTTATATATAGGCAGTAGAATGCAACTGGGTTGGTCTATTTCAGAAAACTCTGGAGATAGGTTTCCTGACCTGTTGTGGAAGTCTCCTTAAAAGTGGCAAGAAATTAAAGAACTTTCATTAGCTTTGCTGTTACCTAAGGGGTTAGCCCTGTAAAAGAATGGAGACTTATTCAAAGTGCAATTACCCAGAATCCCAAGGAAATAACTTAGTTTAGCTCTATGCTGAATAAGTAACATTGACCAAAACAATTGTCCTAGTGATGGTTTGTAAATATGTCTGGCCATTATCTGCTTATTTCCAGGATTGATTGAGGATATTTCTGATGTATAGCCAAGATTCTGATGGTAAAATTGATTAATTGTTGCTCTGGACCTAAGGAATTCCAACTTGTTCTTCAGTGATGTGGGGCACACATTTCACTGCAGTTGGAATGAACAAATAGCTCCAAAATTTTTAGAAATATTAGAAAGAAAAAAACTGAATTCTAAAACTAAACTCGAGAGTACTCTCCAAGACTCATTTCCATGGTTTGAGAATTGGCATGAGCCTTGGTGACAGTGACCTCGGCTCCTCCTGGGATGGATATGCCACTTTGTGCACTCAGGAATTCACTCCCTAACCGGGGCTCCACCATATGCAAGCTCCCTGTCAGGGTGGAAAGCACAGCAGGTGCTCACAGTGTGGGTGGAGAAACGTTTCTCATGCAGAGATTGGGATATGTAAAACTAAAAAAGTTTATTTTATCCTTTTAGAAGGAGGGAGAGAGTGAGACGGAGAGAGAAAGAGAAAGGGAGGGAGAGCAGGGAGACAGTGGCACCCCCAAGAAAGAGAAGGGGGTGCCAGCCCTGAGGCCAAGGGGCTTGCTGATCTCCTGGGGGCAAAGAGAAATAAGAAAAAATAGTGATGCCAATTGAAACAGAAAGGGCTGTAGAGTAATCAGCAGGGGGTGGCTTCCAGACATCAGGTTGTTGGGCTTTCTCATTTTTTCTGCTGCTGGAGACTTGGATATCTCTGATATGTAGTAAGGCAGGGAATGTGATTTTGCCCCTCAGATATGGTTTTGGGCAGGAAACTAAAGTTTGCCCCCCTGCTGTCCCTCCAGGAGCTTCTGGGGGAACACCTTGAGTCTATCAAATAAATAAAGAGCAATATTTACATTTCCTTTCTGTCTTTGGGCTCTTTTCAGATGTTGTGAAAACAGAGTTGCTGCAGGTGTGGGCCAGCTAGGGAGAGAATAGAGAGAGCAGGCAGACAGCTCATGATTGAGCTTTAGATGTTATTAGGAAAACGTGGGATGAGATATGTTCCTATTATTTCAGCAAGGCTACCCCTTTCACTCACGTTTCCAAGTCCTACAAAGAATGATTGAACGCCCCTAACTTTTAAGTGGTGACGTCAGCTTTCCCAAGAAACCCACATAATTAACCTATCATGGATACAAATCTGCAGATTTATTCCTTTGGAAGAGACTAAACTCTAAAACTCAAAGGAAAAAGAACTCTTGCCTTTAATGGAAAGGGAGACAATCAGAGGGAACCATAAACTGAGGGTTCTTAAGTATTGTCCAGAAACAAATTATCTTTGGAAGAAAAGTAAACCACCAAGATCTTCGGATGAAGCTGCTGATGATACCACAAGAAGATACTTCTACCCAAGACAATAAAACAAGATAAATATATATATTTTTTGAGACAGAGTCTCACTTTGTTGTCCAGGCTAGAGTGAGTGCCGGTGTGTCAGCCTAGCTCACAGCAACCTCAGACTCCTGGGCTCAAGCAATCCTTCTGCCTCAGCCTCCTTAGTAGCTGGTACTATATGCATGCACCACCATGCTTGGCTGATTTTTTCTATATATATTTAGTTGGCCAATTAATTTATTTCTATTTATAGTAGAGATGAGGTCTTGCTCTTGTTCAGGCTGGTTTCGAACTCCTGACCTCTAGCAATCCGTCCGCCTCTGCCTCCCAGTGTGCTAGGATTACAGGTGTGAGCTACCTCACCTGGCTGAAGATAAATATTCTGATATCATCACTCTCCTGTGTAAAAATGTTGCTCTCCTCATCATGGTGTTTTGGTGCCCCCAAAATGCCAAGCAAAAGTTTTTAAGCTACGCATATTTTATTGACATTTTTTCTGAATCCTCTGTAGTACAGAATTTCTCTGCCACCTAAAGAATGGCAAAACTCTGTGTGCTTTTCTCAGACTATAGCTACTGTTTAAATCTAACTTATTAATGTATTTTTTATTCTGCATCTGATTCCACTAACAAAAATTTTTTTTTTTTTTTTTTTTTTTTTTTTTTGAGACAGAGTCTTGCTTTGTTGTCCAGGCTAGAGTGAGTGCCGTGGCATCAGCCTAGCTCACAGCAACCTCAAACTCCTGGGCTCGAGTGATCCTTCTGCCTCAGCCTCCCGAGTAGCTGGGACTACAGGCATGTGCCACCATGCCCGGCTAATTTTTTATATATATATCAGTTGGCCAATTAATTTCTTTCTATTTATAGTAGAGACGGGGTCTCGCTCTTGCTCAGGCTGGTTTTGAACTCCTGACCTTGAGCAATCCGCCCGCCTCGGCCTCCCAAGAGCCACTAACAAAAATTTAATGGCTATTCCTTTCAACACTTCAAAAGACAGATTTTCTTCTACAGGTCCCTCCTGGAATTTGAATTTTCCTGACAATATTAATTCTGACCTTCAGTTTCATCAAAATTGGACATTAACCCCAAATGACAAAAGACTTCTCCTGACATTATTGGAACAATGTTTTGGGGCTCTCCTTGCTGTGTTAGTCTGTTATCTCTTCAGTGACTCCCAGGCCTTCGCTCAAGCATCTTCACATATTGAAGGATTAATAATTGTCCTCCTATCGCTTTGATCAATGATACTGACACAGCCCCGATATAGGCTGTGCAACACTAAGGTACTGCTTTTTATGTGGCCGGCAGGTCACCTGATCATTACACAAACCTATCCTGTGTAATATATCTTTAGACTATTTTATTAACCACTTTGGTAGGAGCGTCGACTATAGTCGATAGACACAGATGAACACTCACAGCGACTTTAGCTGACAGCCGTGATTTGACTTTTCTAATTTTTCACTTATCAAAATAAAATTGTGAACATTTAAAAATAACACAATGAAAACATATATGTATATGTCACCTGTTCTGATATTTACATGACAAGTAAAGCTGCCTGTAAAGTAAAACAAGCTTTCAGTGCTTTAAAGCTTTCCTCATCACACAGGAGCAAAACGGATTCGTCGTCAATGCACCGCACAAACTAGCATGGGGACTATGAGTGCCGGCTGTGGGCAAGGTTTCTTGGGCGGTGAGCGCGGTACCAAAGCGGTTAATAGTATTTTAAACATCTACTTCTACAGGAAACTGTTTCTCTGAGAATGATAGTCAGAGACCTAAAACAAGGCAAGCACTGAGAGATATTAATCATTTCCTCTCTCAACCTCTGCGCTGCAGGAGCTACAATTCCAGTAAGTAGGAATAATACAAGTAGGAAATGTAGTTCAAAATTTGTCTCTGGTCCTAACAGAAGTCATAAATGACAGTATTTTTTCTCCAGAGGTCCAATAAACTAGGTCCACTAAAATTTCATGGTGGTCATGGATGATTGTATAGTCATGGCTAGCCAAGAAGAACTTTGTGTTATAGCAAACGGTATTTGCAGCAGCTACCTAAATCATTCCTGGTCAGGTAGAACAGTATTGTGGCTTGGTTAAAAGAAAAGATTTTTCTGGCTCTCTAGAACAGATTCATTTGGATTTTTGGACATGATTTCATGGCCTGGTTTTGAAATCTAGGCCCTTGTACTTACAGCCTATTTATAGGATTAATAATTATTTTGTTTCGATTAGTTACCTGTATTGTAGTTGACCAGTGAACCCTGACTAGCTTAAATGCTACTGGGCAATCATTGTCTTTCCAGAGGATTCAACATCTCATTTTGCAAAAAAGGTATATAGAGAGCAACTGTATGTAGATGCAGTGTTCTCCCAATAACCTTTTTATCAATGGCTTCTGAGAGTGATATGGATCTGCACCCCACAGATTGAAGTCCTGAGGGCTGACTTTGTCTGTTTTTGGTCAAAAGGGGAGGCTGAGAAGAGCAAAGCACTTAGGAGCTTGCAGTTGGAAGCTGACAGGTAAATTCTAATCATCCCTACCAAACATACATATCTCTTGCTAAATACTTTTACCATTTAAGACAACTCAGTGATTGTGACAGAAGAAGATGTAGAAAGGCCAGTCTGTAACTATGTTTGAAGCCAGAGAGATACAATACTCTGATATCAAGACCATATTAGCCTCCTTACCTCCTAAATAAAAGTTACCAAGGTAATCAGCAAATTGCCCCATGCTAGAAAAGAGGCCACTGTTTCCCTAAACACTCCTTAGACTCACTTAGCCACTCCTATAATAGTTTTCCACAACTTTTCCCTGTAAGGCTTTATTTTCCTACACTGTTTTCGGTCCCTTGATACAGCACATTAAAATAAACCCATCCTTGTTTGACTACACATATGTAGTCATCGTTTGGATGTTGGTACCTGTCCAGACTTAGGAGGTCCATTCTGCAGCCTTCCTGCTCCAGTACCTTCTGTTCCTCAACCCCAGCCCTAGTTCATAGCCAGTAGATTTGCTCCAAAATTCTTTGAAATTAGCATAAAGAAAATTTTGGATTCCTCGGCATCAGAGAGGTGAGCACTGATGTGATTATTCAGTTTGTATCAAAGGATTAAGCTCAGAGTAGACAATGCAGAATGGATGTTATTTTTTATTTTATTAATGACACTTAGTCTTCACTCTGTTGCCCTGTTATCAGCATAGCTCACAGTGACCTCAAACTCCTGGGCTCAAGTGATCCTCTCCAGTCAGCCTCCTGAGAAGCTGGGACTATAGACGTGAGCCACAATGACCGGCTAATTTTTTGTGTCCATTTTTAGTTGCCAGGCTAATTATTTTCTATTTTCAGTAAAGAAGGGATCTCCACTTGCTCAGGGTGGTGTGAAAGTCCTGACCTCAAGTGATCCTCCAGGCTTGGCCTCCCAGTGTGCTAGGATTACAGGCGTGAGCCATCACACCCAGCCTAGAATGGATTTTCTTGAGAGGAGCTATTGGGATTGGACGAGGATTCTAAGGTGGTTCAAGAGGCGGGTCCTTTAGGCGCCTATATTTAGGAGAGGGCCTTGGCCCTTCTTCACTTTTTCCAAGTGCTTTTTCAACTTGTTTCCTGCAGTTGCCCCTTTTCTGAATCAGGTAGCAGCAGAGCGTGTGGACATGGAAACCAGTGCTCCCGGCAAGAAGCCATGGTGGACCGAGCCTGAAAACTTTCATGCTCCAATGGTATTTTACTTGAAAGAGGGCCAGGAGGAGCTTATCTTCGGTGAGTGGCTTTTGCCTTTGCCCTCTCCTTTATCTCTTCTTCTGATCTTCCCCTACTTTCCCACCTCCATCTGTCCTAGGTCTCTACCCCCAAGGCCACCTCCCACTCCCCAAGCACTGGTGGCTTACAGTCAGTCTTCTCACCTCTTATGCTCACAGGGCAGAGTGACACGTACCTTCGCTGCATCGAGGTGCACAGCTACACCCTCATTCAGCTGGAGAGTTGGTTTACACCCACAGGGCACACTCGTGTCACTGTAGTCGGGCCATTCAGTGCAAGGCAGTGGCTGTTACACATGATATCCCGCGTGATAAGCCAGGACTCCTACCGTCAAGCCCAGGGTAGGTATCTGTGGCTGAACTGTGGTTGAGGGCTTAGTGTAGACTTGGCAGAGTTGCATGGCTTCTTGGGTTCTTGAAGAACCAGCTGGGTGCCTGGGATTCCGCGTGGTCTCTGGGAGTCTTTTGGGAAGGGAAGGGCCCATTTTTTGTGGCATGTATTGATAATTGTTCAGGGAGGGGAATATATTGAGGAGGTGTAAATAGGTCACCTGGGAAGACCTGGGTGGGGTGACACCCCCACAGTGTCCCCATGTGAGTTCTGGCCTGCCCTGGGGCTCCAGTTGTGGGCCCTGTCTCAGCAGCTCTGGGCATTCTCCCCACAGGCCTCAAGATGCTGGAGCGTGTCCGGAGCCAGCCCCTGAGCAAGGATGACCTGGAGACCCCCATGAGCATGGAGCCCAACACCGGGGACTTGTCATTGGCCAGCAGGATGAGTGGAACCATCTCTCTTAGTGCTCCTGTGGCTTCCCATTCCCACCTGGCTGGATGTTCCGAGTTCCATCCGAGTTCCTTCTATTGGGGATAAAGGACTGATCTCCCCGGGGGAGGTGATATGTAAGGGGAAGTCTTGGCTTAGCATTTGAGAGAGCCTTTAAAGGCATTGTAAGATCTGTCTTCAGAACATGAATAAATGGATTAGTAAAGGCTTCCTAAATCTCCATTCCAGAACTTTCTCCCAAATGCCAAATTCACCTTTGGATCTCTCTTCCCAAGATTATGGCAAGTTAAACATTTCCTTACTTGAACACTTCCTCTTAATTTGCTCCTTTTTGAGCATTTCTGTGCCTTACAACTGGGCGATTTCAGTACTCCTGGAGAGAGATGATGGTGTATTGGACCAGAGTGGAGGGGTCAAATGTTAGGAAATGTACATGGTCAGTTACTAAAGAAAAGTTGGAAAGGTCAGATTCATAGTGGAAAAACACTTTGAATCTGAGTGGAAGAAGAAAACAACCAAATCATAGTATTTCTCAAAGGGAATATCATGTTTATTTCTGAGTTGCTAATTTCAAGATTTATGGCTGATAAAGTAGAGTGAAAACTTAATTTGTGAAAGGCATGTTCAGAAAAATATTTTCTTCTTTAAGTTTCGCACCAAGAATGATCAAATTAACATTCTATCTTCTGTAGGCTGTAATTTTGATCTGTAAATCCCTGTCACCAAAGGTTTCTGTGTGGGTACATCCTGAGTACTATAATGTAGGAGTTAATATTTCAAACACTGAAGTGAGAATACATTCTTTCAAATCGTAGCTCTACCAGTAAGTAGCTTTATGATCTTTGGAGGTTTACCGATTTCTCAGTTCATTTGTGTAACAAGAAATGGCTTGACAGAATAGCAAAAATATTTTCTGTTTCTTTCAAACATCCCCCCTCTCCTTTTGGAGAACTGGGACTTGTATTCCTGTTTCAGGGCAGTAGTTGGGAGAGTCAGGAGAATGTTCTTTATCTTTGTGCTACTAGGAGATGGCTCAAGGGAATTTTCTGGGTGGAGCTCAGGACCTGAGTTTAGCCGAAGGTGGGATTAATCCAGGTGGAGGTGGGATTGATGAGAGCCTTTAGAAGCTTTATTTATTTATTTGTTTTGAGACAGAGTCTCGCTTTGTTACCCAGGCTAAAGTGAATGCCATGGGGTCAGCCTAGCTCACAGCAACCTCAGACGCCTGGGCTCAAGCAATCCTCCTGCCTCAGCCTCCCAAGTAGCTGGGACTACAGGCATGCGCCACCATGCCTGGCTAATTTTTTCTATATATATTAGTTGGCCAATTAATTTATTTCTATTTTTAGTAGAGATGGGGGGGTCTTGCTCTTGCTCAGGCTGATTTCAAAGTCCTGACCTTGAGCCATCTGCCCCCTTCGCCGGCCTCCCAGAGTGCTAGGATTACAGGTGTGAGCCACGGTGCCCAGCCTAGAAGCTTTATTCTTTTGCTCAGATGGAGCATTTCCGACAGGAGTCTCACTCTTCCCCATTTGCCAGCAAGTTAATAAAACTCTTTCCTTCTCTTCAAACCAATTGTCCTCAGTCTTCTGATGCTGCCTCGGCACAAGTGCCACAGTTTTGGTAACATTGGTTTTCTGATCTATAAAACAGATAATAATAGTAACTAACTGAGATGGACAATTTTTTTTTTTTTTGGCATACATTCTTTCACTACCTTTCTTATAGTAGAACTATTGTTTGGTAAAGGTCTCCCTTACCTCCCTTACTCAAAGGGTAATGCTGATTTAATGGCTTAAGTCAATCAGGGTATACACATTACGACTTACTGCTTGAGGGCCGAGCATGTGACCTGTATCAATTTTATCACGTGTCAGGAAAGAATTTATAATCCACCCTTGTTGGATGTCATCGAGGAGGTGTGTGGCACCAACTGCCACTGGCTCTCATCTTGTGGACAATTGAGGAACCACCAATAGTGTACTGCTAGATAGCAGAGACTGAGAGAAGCTGTAAAGTTGATTATGTAATTGAACAAATTGTTCTCTGCCTGGAGGCAGCCCTTTTGTACTTTCAGCCATGTTCGATAAAAATGTTGTCATAGTTAGGATTGTTTCAGCTAAGGTTCTCTTATGCCTCCAGCCAAATGCATCCTAACTGATACACTGTGGTGATGTGAGGATTACATGAGACAATAAATGGGAAGCACTTTCTGGCCCAGTATTGGGTAGTCACTAATCATGTGTTGCTATTCTAAAACCTGGGGTCCAAAGACTAAGTAGACTGGGCTCTGGCTATGGGTTTGGCATTGGTAGGAAATAGGGTAAAGAGAAGCAGGGAGCAGGAATATAGTGCTACAGGGCTCAGGTACAGAGGCGGGGAGAATTGTCCCCCTTCTTCCTTTATTTTATTTATTTATTTAATTTTGAGACAGAGTTTCACTGTGTTGCCTGAGCTAGAATGCCATGGCATCAGCCTCACTCACAGCAACCTCAAACTCCTGGGCTCAAGCAATCCTTCTGCCTCAGCCTACCGAATAGCTGGGACTACAGGCATGTACCACCATGTCCAGTTAATATTTTCTATGTATTTTTAGTTGACCAATTAATTTCTTCCTATTTTTAGTACAGATGGGGTGTTACTCTTGCTCAGGCTGGTTTTGAACTCCTGACCTTGAGCAATCCTCCCGCCTCAGCCTTCCAGCGTGCTAGGATTATAGGTGTGAGCCACCACGCCTGGCCTATAGTTCCTTTTTTTTTTTTTTTTTTTTTTTTAGAGATAGTCTCACTCTGTTGCCCTGAGCAAAGTACCTTGGCATCAGCCTAGCTCACAGCAACCTCAAACTCCTGGGCTCAAGGGATCCTCATGCCTTAGACTCGAGAGTAGCTGGGACTATAGGCATGAGCCATCACGTCCAGCTAATTTTTTGTTCCTATGTTTAGTTGCCTGGCTAATTTTTTTTCTATTTTTAGTAGAGATGGGGTTTCACTCTTGCTGAACTCGAAGCAATCCACCCCACTCGGCCTCCCAGAGTGCTAGGATTACAGGCGTGAGCCACCATGCCTGGCCGGCCAGAAGTTCCTTTATAACCCCTTCCTAGTCACTCCCTCCTTAACAAAAGTGGGTTTTTGTGTGTGTGTGTGTGTGTGAACTTATTCCTTCTGTCTAACTGAAATTTCATGTCCTTCTTCTTTTTTAAATTTCTTTGTTTTCCTAGCTGGCATTGAAATGCAGGCCCCCTTCTTTGGAGTCTACAGTGATGTTTGAGAGAAGTTAGTCTTTCTGATGAATGGACAAATCTAGGCGTGGGTGTCCTCTATGGGTCTGAGGCAACTGTTTTGGGAGATGGAGGAGGCATAGAGACCGAGGATGCTGAGACTTAGATGGCACGAGAGTGGGGCTGCTTAGGGAGGTGCTCCTCTCAGTCCTGTAGAAACACAATTACTTGTTAGATGGCATTAATTGATTTCTTCCCAGGCCACTTTGGAAAAATAAAAGACCTCTGGGGAAAGTAATAGATTGAATTTGTGACACGGTGTGAATGAGGCTTGATGAGCACACTCTCCCCTTGACTGAGAGGCCTCTGAATTAGGGGTTGGAAATTGTTGAAAGCTGAAAAAAAGGCTTGGCACTTTCACTCATTAACATGTTGAGTGCCTAGTACCTGGTACTACCTGAGAAGCCAGAGGTATATCGTGAGCGAGATGTCCCTGCCCTTAAGCAGTTTTAATCTGGGGCATTCAAGGTAACTTTGAGACTAAGTGAAGACATCTAAAGACGAAGCTCAGGAGGGACATCAGAGCTGGAGACACTGATCCGGTGGGATCATCCTGCTTCAGTAGTTGAGTCATAGGTGAGACCACCTGGGGACAGCTTGAAGCATGAGGGAGAAAAGGGAAGAGCTGATGATGGAATCCACAGGAACACCGACAGTTAAGTGACGAAAACCAATGAGGAGCTTGGAGAAGTCTATAAAAATGACTTGAGCCATAGAAATAGGAGACTGCGATATTGGGAAATGTGTACAGTATTTGGTCTTAGTCTCCTTTCCTGACATACAGCTCTTAAAATTTTGTAATCCCCAAAGTGATGAGTGTCTTTAGTATGCTAATGAGATGACTGGTGACTAGAGCCCCAGGCAGCTTCAGGATGGGAGCTGGTCACAGGAAAGACCAAGATATGATTATTATAGGGTTGGGACTTTTCAGCTTCACCTCCCAACTCTGAAGAGGGGAGAGGGGCTGAAGGATGAGCTGATCACCAAAGGCCCATGATTTAATCAACCACATCTACAAACTGAAGCCTCCACAAAAATCCCAAAAGACTGGGTTTGTGGAGATTCTGGATAGTTCAACACATGGAGGTTCCTGGAGGGTAGTGTGCCCTTCTCACATAACTTCACCCTGTGTATCTCTTCATCTGTATCCTTTGTAATATCCTTTATAATAAACCAGTAAATTAAGTCAATGTTTTGCTGAGTTATGTGAGCCATTCTAGAAAACTAATTGAAACCCCAAGGAGGAGGTCGTGGGAACCCCGATTTATAGCTGGTCTGTCAGAAACACAGGTAAAACAACCTGGTGCTTGCGAGTAGCATCTGAAGTGGGAGGCAGTCTTGTGGGACTGAGCTCTCAATCCACGGGGTAGGTAGATAGTGTCAGAATTGAATTGAATTAGAGGACACCCAGCTGGTGTCCACTGCAGAGTTGATTGATTGGTTGTTGGTGTTGTTAAATAAAATGTATAGGAGGCCATTGGTTTGGACCAACCTCCTGTACTAGGTTCAACAGACAAAACCAAAATGGAGTCACTCATGCTAAAGATTCATGTCACCACGCCAAAACGCTAAGTTGTTTGACCTGAGAAATCAGGAGAGAGATACTAGCCAAATCTCCAAACAGGCCAGGTTTAGCCTACAAGATAAGTAAGTCCCCTCTGCTTTAACCTTTACAAGGGAAGTAACTTTGAAACAACCAATTTGCTTTTTGTTTTCTGCTTCTGCTTTCCTCAGCCCTTTTCAGTATATAAAACCAATTTCCTCTGCTCGGCTTATCAGAACACTCATTCTTTTTTTTATAGAATGAAGTGTTGCCCAATTCAAGAATCGCAAATGAAAGTCAATTAAGATCTTTAAATTAAATTTATTGTAATTTGTCTTTTGACCATGGGGAAGAAATTACCACACACTTCTTGGTGATCAAGAGATCACAGAAGTCTTCTGTGTTGATTGCTGCATGTTTTTTTTCTCTATATCCCAGAGAGAAAAACTAAGAAGGGGCGGTGTTCTGAAGAGGAGAGAATTTCAAGATAAATAAAGAGTGGTTGCAGTGTTAACTATTACAGAAAAGTCAAATAAGATGCTTGTTGAATGTGTCCACCAAACCAGCTTCTAGAAGGTTGTGGAGGACCTAGAGCAGTTTGTCCAGTGGTGTGGATCTGGCTGTCATGTGCAGGTTAGTGGATGGATGTTGTGGAAATGGAAGTATTTTATATAATTTACTTTATAAGTACAGAGCTTGTTTCTAAAGTGAAGATGAAGTATAGGATCAACTGAAGAGGAAGGGAGGGTACTGGACAGTTGCTAGTAACATGGGAGAGGCTTAGGCATGCTTATGAGGAGAAAGAGTGAGAGTGAGATGCTGCCTATATGGGGGAGGGGCAGGGGAGGGGCAACCAGGGACAGCTAGGGGCTTGGGAACACAGAGCAGATGAATTAGTCTGCTCTGAAAGCAAGGAGTTCCCGTACTGAAATGGTGTTGGCCTTCCCTCCTGACAAGCTGAGAGATCTCTGGTAACAGCATTGCCCAGAGGGCTCAGGTGAGGAGCAGCAGCAATTCTCAAAAGCATCTGTGCTTTGGGCGAGTGCATGGTGTGATGTCCTCATGGCTAATATAAAGGCAAATGGCACCTTGAGCTGCAGCGTGGGGAAGGTGTGAGTACCTGCAGAGATAGGGGCAGGGACCGGCAATATAGGAAGTGAATCAGAGCAATGTAGGCAAAGGAAAAGAGAAGGAAGTAGAAGCAAGTAATGGAAAGAGATGAGTGTCATCAAAGATAAGGAAAAAAAACCATATGGGTGAAAAGTGTTTAAAAGTAGGTGCAGGTATGGTGACAGTGTAGTGGAACCCTAAAGCCTGATACCTATTCTAGAACATACTGGACTTAAGATAGTTACCAAAAATTATGACAGAAATGAAGTAAATCAGGTGAATTGGCAAAGAGTAATATATCATACCAATGTACCTTTGGCTTTCCTATTTATTTCTGCAGGAAAATTTTGCCATTCATCAGTTTTGTGGTGCTGTGATTTTCAGGGCAGTACATAAATCTATAGTTTGCTTAATGTATCTGATAAATTTCTGCTTTGAAATGTGGTAAAAACCTCAGGAATTTGGGATTAGGTAGGTTAGAGGGAGAAATCTTGTAGTTAATAAAAATTTAAGTTTTCAAATGAACAATTTTTACTTGTACCAGATTCTTGTTGTAGTTGAAATGAAGCTATTAAAATAGCCACTTCAAGTTCTGGGAATATATTTTTACCAATGGTTAGGGTAGAATAATTATTGTAAGTGTATACTGCTTTTAAATGATGGGGGTGGGAAGTCTGGCTAAGATAGTTCCAAAAATGTTTGGAAGCAGTTTACATTTTTAAGTTGGTCAAGCCTGTTCCACACACAATTGTATTTTCAATAGTCTAAAAGTTGACAGAATAGACACATATCTAAAGATGTTCAAACAACCTAAGTGCCTATCAATCCATGAGTGGAATAATAAAATGTGGTATATGTATACCATGGAGTACTACTCCGACACACACAAAAAGGTGAACTAATACCTCTGTAGTATCCTGGATGGAGCGGGAACCCATTCTTCCAAGTGAAGTATCACAAGAATGGAAAAAAAACAACACCACCACATGTACTCACCATTAAATTGGTACTAATGATCAAAAGTTATGTGCATATATGGAAGTAACATTCATTGGGTGTTGGGCAGGTGGGAGGGGGGATGGGTAAATTTGCACCTAATGGGTGAGGTGTGCGCTGTCTGGGGGATTTGACTTGCTGTAGCTCTGAGTGGGTGGTGCAAAGGCAATTTATGTAACCAAAGCATTTGTACCCCATAATACTCTGAAAGAAAAAGATAATTCATTATGTATCAAAGAAAATGCATAAACTCTAGAAGTTCTGCTTGTTCCTTTGCTACAAAGTGTATATTCGAGGCAAAGGTAAAATTAACTTATTTAATGTAAAAAAAAAAAAAAGAATAGACACATACCTGTTTGATCTCTTTAGAGCCATGGTGGAAAGCTTCCTCCTCCCTCCAGGATAACACTCAGTCATTCTTCTACTCCTGTCTAAAATACCTCTGTTAGGGCTTTTTTGCTTTGCATTCCAGAGTTCTAGCATTCTGAGCCTCCTTGAAAATAATTCCACTGGAATGACTCCTGGGGACTTAGTGCAAAATTGCTAGTGGAACAGAAGGAATGGGATTTTTAATTTATTTTATTATTATTATTATTATTATTTTTAGGACAAGGTCTCACTCTGTTGCCTGGGCTAGAGTACAGTGGTGTCATCATAGCTCACTGCAACCTCAAACACCTGGGTTGAAGCCATCCTCCTGCCTCAGCCTGTGCAGTAGCTGGGACTATAGGAGCATGCTACCATGCCTGGCTAATTTTTCTAGTCTTTTGTAGAGATGAGACTCTTGCTCCGGCTGGTTTTGAACTCCTGCACTCAAGTGATCCTCCCACCTTGGCCTCCCAAAGTGGTAGGATTGTAGGTGTGAGCCACCATGCCCAGCCTAGGAATGGGATCTTTTAGGGAAGAAGGGGGAAAAGTCCCTTTGGAACGGAAGTCCTGCCCTGGTAGGTCAGAGCTGGATAGGTGCTGAGTTGCCAGAGGCTGCAGCATTTGGGCACCTGCCTGGTCCCCATTTCTGATCATTTGTTTATAAACCCTTTTATTATATAATAGTTAACACAAAACTCACATGTGCCGGTATCTGAGTTATGATCAATATCAAATTAATGTATCTTATGATATCTTCATGAGCATATGCAAATCTGCCCCCTTCCCAAATTACCAAAGACTTCTTCAGCAACACTCCAAAAAGATAATTTTTATGTTTCATTCCAAAATCTGTACATAGTCAGTCAGTTTTGTTGATGGGACCAGTCAGTTAGTTCCAGATAAAAATAGTCATACTAGCTGTTTACTGACATCTTTTTAATGTTTTACTTTAAAACAAATAATCCCAGTAAAAGAAAGCAAAGGAAATTACATTTTAATGGTAGCTTGAAATGGATATGATGTTCCTGATTTATTTGTTTTCAGGAAACAGACAGTTGCATTGTCATACATGACTTTTAGAACTGCTCACTTAAATGCACATAATTAAATTAAGTTTCTCTTACAAAAACACAACCATGTCATTTAAGGCAAAAAATATCAGCTTCTGGGGAGATAGGTTAATATTTATGATATTTCCTTAATCTGGTTGAATGAAGTGATCCATTAATTTAGTTGCCAAGGTTTCATTATTCCTTGCAGTTTTGCTTTGCAAATGGGCATGAGAATTAGTCACTTTGTGCCTGATTTCCTCCTCTCTATTAGGCTTGTTTTACTTGCAAATTGAGAACTTTCAGAATCACTGAGTCAATGGGAGGTTAGAAAGGCACCTTAGAACAGCAGATAAGGACTTAAAAACTTAAATACAATGTCTTCTTTTAAACAAAACTTGCAATCTACAGATATTAATTTAGTTGAACAAAATGCAAACATTTAGATCAGACATAGCAAAATTTTTTAGTTAATCTCATACAAGGGCTGTTTGTAATTAAATAGTAGCTTGATCAACCCTACATGTTGAAGAAGGCAGACAAATTTGAACTGAGAAAGCATGTGCTACTCAGTGCTCAGCTAAATTGTGCTTCAAGACACCATTTGGGATTGACTAATGGACTTGGCTAAGTGTAAATGGGAGACCCCTCTCATTTCCATAGACAGTAACGCAACAGACAGAATCCTACAGTTTTCACACAATACAACTATCTTTTAACATCCAAACATTTTTGTGCTAGAGTAAGATAGACACAAAATGGTCATGGCTTCAATGTATAAAAGGTTTTCACAACATGGTTTATCACATTTTGCTATGATTAAGACCTCAGTGATGTGTTCAGGTTTTGTTTCTGAATCTTCAGTCTTCAGCAATTCTGGATGAACTGTACTGTGTTTGAGGCCAAACAAGGCCTAAGGAGGGGTCCCCAATACATTCAGAATTCCTGCTGCCAGTGGGGTTCGACCCAAGGACAGAGTATGTCCAAGAATCAGTGCTACCTGAAACTTGCTGCCTCCCTCCTCTTCCTCAGCTAATACTTGGAGAGAGCCTGCCAAGTGCATGGCAGGTGTCTGGCTGTAGGTCAGTGGAGGGGTGTGTGTGTCTGTGTGTTTGTATTCATGTGTGCAACATCCTTGGGAGAGTGTATCACAACTTCAGGTTGAGTGGAGACATGGGTAGATGAAAAATTGCATTTAATCACTTACTAACATTCTGTATTTGGAAAATGAAAATAATTGCTTTAAAAGATTGACAAAATCTTTTTAACTGGAGTTAAAATTTAGACTCCATCTTCTGTGTTTCTCCAGCAGCCAAGAAGGTTCTGAATGATACACTCCAGGGGAGCGTGTTAGACTCCAAGTGGTGTGAGAAGAGAAAGCTTTTAAAATCTCAGTGTTTATCAAAAGGGACAACGATTTTAAAAGGTTGAGAAACACATTTTAGGTAGAGTGAATTGGTTTAATTGGGGATGGAGGCTGGTTAAGGCCTGGTGAAATTCAGAAGCAGGAAATCAATAAGCAATTAATAAAAAAAAGAAAAGCATAGGAGGGTCAGTGATGGGGAAAGCCTGTTGGGGAGAGAGTTGGGGAGGATTGGTGGAGTTCAGGGCCTCCTTCCTTCGCGAACAGCCACTCGATGTCCCTGCTCGTTCTGCCTAGCTGCTGGAGAAGTCTTTCTGGAGGCAGCACTAATTGTCTGCCAAGAAAAAAAAACAACTCTTCCTTTCTTGAGTCCTTCTGTGGCTAGGGTTTAACTGAACTGAAATGCTATCTCTTGTCTCCTTGCCTTTTGAATGCTGTTACTTAGGCTGAAGTTCTGATGGTCTGAGATAGCTAAACTGGTTTCTAACAAGCAGTCAGCAATGCTTGCTTTCTGATAAATACATTTTTTAAAATTTTGTTTCCTTTGGTCTTTCTGCCGCCATGTTATATTATTAAGTGTTTTGATTTGCAGATCCTGCCAGTGTTATCTGGCTTCTGATTGGAAATGTTATATATCAGGAAACTGAAGCAGTTATTTCGGATTTGGAACAACATTCTTGGGGAGAATAGAAAGTGTTCACTATAGTATAAAAAGGAAAGGAACTTTAGCTTTAGCCTTTCATATGCAAAATCTACACATAATAGCAAAAGACATTCAGGGCATATTAAAAAATAAATACCTTGCAAAATTCTCTGCTTATATATAAGAATAAGGGATGTTTAGGTAGTTGAATTCCCTAGCAATACTCATTTTCTAAAAAATCTATTTCTTTTATTTTGGTTTGTTTCTTTCCCTCTCATTGCTCTTTGAGGGGGAAGTCATTTTCTTTAACTTTGCCTACTTCCCGGTGTGTTCTTTCTGGATTCTTTTCAAGCCTTTCCTATCTCAGTCCCATTCAAATGTCCCATTCCCCAGAGTCCTACCAATAAATATGTCAGCTAAATAAGAATAGCTTCCCACACTTGCCCTTCATGTGGGCAGTAATGGCAAGCCTGGGGTTGGTGTCATTGCAGAGAGACCAGCCCAATCACAGTGGCTGTCCTACCAATCAGTATTTCACATGCTTGTGTAGAAGTTGACCACTTATACAGTTGATTCTGCCATCAGGGAATATGTTTCCATAAAGTCAAATATGTCAAATAGTCTATTTGCCCCACTGGCCCCGAATTTCATCATTTGCACATTTTCTAATTGAAGAACATTCTTGTCATAAAGGACAACATGAAAATGATGTGCAAAATTGCTTGCCACAGCGCTAAATCACCAAAAGCACACAAATTGACATTCAAATTACATTAATAATAAAATGACTGAATAGGAATGGGTTGGCAAATATATCTTGAAATAAGCAGCCATTTCTATTATTCCCAAATTCTGCTTTACTTGATACCTTGTTAGCAGCTGTTGATAGCCATTGTGTTTAAATATACATTATGGCCTAATTTTGAAAATGTATTTTATATTTAGTCACAAAGCAGAAATGCCTGAAATTTGAAGGTGTTTACTCCCATAATTTTGAAATTACAGCATCAAATCTCCTAAATGACCTAATCGTGACATATTCGTACACCCCCTAGCATTAGCTGTGTTTGGTTTCCCAGGCTTTTTAACTCAAGGTACATTACTAAGTGAATGGGTTAATGTTGATGCACCTTGGAATTTCAGCCATCCCTAAACATGCATTTTCATGCAATTAAAAGATTACGGGCTTATAAACTGCCTTTCATATTCTTCCTGATTCTTGCAATTTCAACTTTTTAGAAGGGCTTTCAAAATAGTTCATGCAATGATATGTATGGCTAAAGGAACTGCTATGCCTGGAAAGAAAACAAAGAACTTATTTCAGTTTGACATGAGGCAAGCTGAGGGCATCTGTACTTTCTCCTGCCTTACAAATGCTCTGAGATGGAGGTGATCTTCCAGTCCTTAGAGAGTCTGACGCAAAAGCAGCTTCCCTGGCAGGCTGCGGTGCGGCGTCGAAAGTGTCTGTCTCTGTCTCTTCGGGGCCCACCTCTTCATCAGTTATGAACAATTTGGATTCCCTCCATTTGGGGTAAAAATCTTGGCTGCCTCTGGAGCCACTGGACTCACTCCCTGAAAGCTGTATGTTCAGTTCCTCAGTCGACCTGATCAGGTTTTGTACAGACAAAGATTTGCCCAAGTCCTTCGGCACCATGGGGCGGACAGACAACAGAGTTTCTCCTCCCATGTCAAAGCTTTTCCTCAGAGAACGGTCCTTGGTCAGATTTGACTGTGCAACCTGAACATTTTCCTTGGAGGCAACAAGGCAGGTGGTGACGTCAGAAATGCTTTCCTGTAAGCCTGCGGGGTTCGGGTGCAGGGTCTCTGGCCTGGGCAGATGCTTGATGGCTGGGAGAGGAGGTGGGATCTGTAAAGTTGTTGGGGCTGCTGGCTTGGGTGCCGTGTTTATTTGGTTTGCAATGTTGTTGGTGGCCACCACTGCAGAGCCATCGCTTTGACTCATTGGCACCTGTGTTGCTTGACTATGCATAGTAGGGCTAAGCGCGTAGAAGGTCTGAGCACTGAACTCATTTGGCGTCAGAATGAGCTGCAGGCCTCTCGAGATGTTGGCACTAGCTGATCTGGATAAGCAGCCACTGTTCTGTGCGGAACTGGACAGGTCTTTGCTATCCACGGGGCTCTGATAGTCAGATGTCTGTTCACATTCAAAAGGTGGGATCTGGAATGAAGCCAAAGTGAGGGCGGAGGCAGAGCCTTTCCGGAGGACCTGTTGGTAGATGTCGAGTAGGCAGTCCAGCTTGGACTCGATGGACTGTACCTAGAAGTGGGAAAAATGGGTACACATGAATATAACCTGTTATTTATTTTTTTTATTTTTATTTTTTATTTTTTTGAGACAGAGTCTCCCTTTGTTGCCCAGGCTAGAGTGAGTGCCATGGTTGGTGTCAGCCTAGCTCACAGCAACCTCAATCTCCTGGGCTCAAGCAATCCTCCTGCCTCAGCCTCCCGAGTAGCTGGGACTACAGGCATGCGCCACCATGCCCGGCTAATTTTTTCTATATATATTAGTTGGCCAATTAATTTCTTTCTATTTATAGTAGAGACAGGGTCTCGCTCTTGCTCAGGATGGTTTCGAACTCCTGACCTCGAGCAATCCGCCCGCCTCGGCCTCCCAGAGTGCTAGGATTACAGGCGTGAGCCACCGCGCCCAGCCTATAACCTGTTATTAAGAATAAACTTCACTTCTAGAATTAAGAAGTGAAATCAGGGTGTGCCAATACAGTTAAATCAAAATTAAGTCTAAAGTACAAGGCAATCTTCACCCTTAGTGAATGTACCTAGCAGTGGAGGAGAATTTAGGGGTAGAGAGAGGCTTTGGCTTGTATACAATCTCCATTGGCACCTCTCCCTCCTGTTTCTTTTAAAATGGACAATTGATGTTCTCAAAAATCATGTAAGCACTATGAAAATGCAACCTCAAGACTCCCCATTCCAATCAGATTGCCTTTCCTGAGCTCTTCTATGAAGGCATTTTGGAATTCTACTGAAGTCTAGTAACGAATTTATTCTATCATGAAATCAAGACCTTAAGTATCAATCTAGATGATTCTGAATGTAAAAATAAAGGTACAAGATGTTTCAGAACTAATACTTGAAATATTTATCATTAAACTTCTCAGAAATTGTCTTTGTATGTGAGGATACAGCCTCAGGGTTAAACGTTCAATGTGTCATCTTAATTATAATAAGATTTTGTTTTATTTTTAAAAAGAGTGACCAAAAGAGAGACAATGAAAATAACCAAAATACAAATGAAAAATAGATCTTTGTTATTTTACTATTGAAAATCTATAGCTGCTTCCAGTTAAGTATTAATTGATGAGATGAAATTTTCTATTCCTCATATGGAAATCCAAAGGTATGTTAGAGAACACTGCCTATACACAAAGAAAATTTACTTATATATTTATTTATTTTCCCAGCCTCCAGAATTGTGAGAAGGAAATTTAATTTCATTCATTCTTTCTTGATGTTATTTATTTTATTAATAAGATATATTAATTGCTATAATACATCTAATTGCCTATAATCAATTTTGATTTGAAAAATTCTGGCTAGAAAGTTAACCAATGTATTATACCTGTTTTTCAACCTTGACCACCCGGCCGAGCATACTGAGGTCATCTGTGGTCTCATGTTCTGCCATTATTTTTTCTCGGCTCTTCTTATCTGATGTGATTTGCCCTTTTCCAAGAATTTGATCAACACTGTCAGAGAAAGAGGAGATCTGATTACGAGTGTTGAAGGTGGAGCTTACCCTAGGCCAGAAGGAAGTGTTTTGAAAAAAAAATTAAATACAATTATCTTCAATTTACAAAAGATGAAATAAGGATGAACTTGTTCCAGTTGATGTGCTTATTTTGGTAACATGAGAATACACATGACATTAATTTTGTCATTATTCTGGTCAAGACGAAACCACTTATGGGGGAATCTTCTAGAGGAAAAACTCTCCTTCACTACAAAGTAATTTGTTTCTGCCTGTGATCAGGTAGTTCCTGAATTCAACCACTTCAAAATATGACAAAATCGAGATTATGATTATTTTGCATTAATAGAATAGATTATTCAAAGAGCATTTATTGTACATCTGATATGTGGAAGATGAGCAGACAAGAAAGCTACTACGGTCTTTTCCTTTTGGAATTTAAGTTGAAGAATATACATGAGCTAGAGACTCAAGATTAGTTCTATAAATTCTGTAACAGTTCCAACTTTATAAAAACCTGGGAGCCATAGTTTTTTTCCTTCAGAACTTTGAGCTGTTGTTTTAGATAGTTCCATTAAAATATTTGGAAGACCATGGCCCCTAGGTAGAGATTGTAACATGACCACAGGATGAGTTATAGCAATTTCCAAGAAACTTGATCAGCCTAAATGAGAATTTCCTTTTTTTTTTTTTTTTCTGGTGTGTTTTCCCTGAATTGAATTCTCAGGGGTATTGACTCAACTTTACTGTTTACTTTGTCTACACAGAAACATAGTGTCTACTTTCTGCCTTGATATCTAATCTATTAAGTTTCAAGCTCTACAATAGCAGTCCTCAACCATTTTGGCACCAGGGACCGGTTTCAGGGAAAACAATTTTTCCACAGAGTGGGGGAGGGGGAGGCGGAACTCAGGCAGTGGCGCGAGCAATGGGGTGCGGCTGTAAATAGAGATGAAGCTTCTCTGGCCCACTGCTCACCTCCTGCTGTGCTAATAGATATCAGTCCATGGCCCAGGGTTTGGGCACAGCAGCTCTACAAGGAGTGGGTCATTATTTCATTCATCTCTGGATGTCCACAGTTCCTGGCATACATAATGGGCTCAGTAATTATCTGCCTAATGTATGAACAAACTGTGACCTGTGTAATGGATGACGAGGTGTTTTTACAAAGGGCTTAGGATATGCCTCACACTGGAGTAAGTGTGTTGTGGGGATATAAAAAAATGTGAAAACTCAGTCCTTGCTTTTTAGGAACTTTCAGTCACAATGCTAATTTGTGCTGATAATGAAGCAAGACTCAAAAAATGGAATTGACTAAATATTTTGGCTTCAAGATAACACAATCAACCATATGTAGTTGGAATTAACATACTAAACTCATTTTTTTTTTAAGAGATGTGGCCTCACTTTGTTGCCCAGGCTGGAGTGCAGTGGCAAGATCATAGCTCACTGCAGGCCTGAGGTCCTGGGCTCAAGCGATCCTCCCGCTTTAGCGCCCTGAGTAGCTGGGATCGCAGGGGTGCACCGCCACACTTTAAAAAAATGGCTGAACTCATTTTTTAAAATCACTCAAAAAGGTGCTATTGGAAGGACAGTGTATGTCCAGCACTGTACAGGTCACAAATGAAGGAAATGAAGATTCTGAGTGCTCATATTATGCTCTGTAGTAGATTCTAAATGCTGTAGGTGGTCAGAGTGGAGAAAGGTCTGTCTTTATGAGCTGGATAGTTGGGTAAAGCTTCATGAAGGAGAAAGACTAACTGATTTCTCAAGGATGGTTAGGATTTAGATAATAACAAAAACAATAGCAGTGGCAGCAATAACATAAACATCAGCAACAACCATTAACATTTATCGGGCACTTGATTCCAGGCCTGTTAACATGTTATGAGTCACATGTATTAATTCATTCAATGCTCATGAACTCTGTGTGGTAAGAACTAACATCCTCCTCATTTTCATAGATGAAGAAATGGAGACAGTTGGATGCTTTTAATTCCTGATATACTCAATGTTAAAAGCAAATGTCCAGTTGCCCACTAAAAATGAATTAAAGATATAGAATTCAGAGGTTTTCTCTACTAAACAGAAGTTCCTCCTAGATAGTTTCTATGCCCATTCCTTCACAGCGAATAACACTTTCATTGCTTACCGTGTTTGAAGGCTTTTAATTCTACACAACATGTCCAGGTGACCAGCGGAATATTGTTCGATGACATCTTTTACATCATATGGGCGTAATGTTTCCTTAAACTTCCGTTTTGCAACATGAAATTTCATAATTCTGTATAAGTAATATATTACATATTAATCCTCATAACTTTAATAAAAGAAGTTATCAAATAGTTTACTAGTAAGTATAAGAGACTGAAAAGTCACACATCAAATTATTTAAGGCTTCTGCAGAAATGTAATACAAAAGTTTGAGATTATATGGATAATTTAAGGACATCTCACGTGAGGCATATCTTAAGAGCAGAAAAACACACTAAAAAAGAAACTGAATATTAAGTGTTGTGCCTTTTTTTTTTTTTATTTAGACAGAATCTCACTTTGTTGCCCATGCTAGAGTGAGTGCCGTGGCATCAGCCTAGCTCACAGCAACCTCAAACTCCTGGGCTCAAGCAATCCTTCTGCCTCAGCCTGCCATGTAGCTGGGACTACAGGCATGCGCCACCATGCGCAGCTAATTTTTTTGTATATATATTTTTTAGTTAATTAATTTTTTTCTATTTTTAGTAGAGATGGGGTCTCGCTCAGGCTCGTTTCGAACTCTTGACCTTGAGCGATCCTCTCGCCTCGGCCTCCCAGAGTGCTAGAATTACAGGCGTGAGCCACCATGCCCGGCCTGTTGTGCCTTTTTAATGTCCATTGAAATCCTGAATTAAGTCAAAGTCACAATTGCAAAGATGTGGAAACAACCAAGTGCCCATCAATACATAAGTGGAGTAATAAAATGTGGTATATGTATATCATGGAGTTCTACTCAGCCACAAAAAACAATGCGGATCTCTACCTCTTGTAATATCCTGGATAGAGCTGGAGCCCATTCTACTAAGTGAAGTATCCCAAGAATGGAAAAACAAGCACCACATGTAGTCACCATCAAACTGGTTTTAACTGACCAACACTTAAGTGCACATATAGTAATAACATTCGTAGGGTTTTGGGCTAGTGGCAGGGGAGGAGGGGATGGGTATATTCACACCTAATGGATGTGGTGCACATCGTCTGGGGGATGGACACGTTTGAAACTCTGACTCGGGTGGGGCAAAGGCAATATATGTAACCTAAACGTTTGTACCCCGTAATATGCTGAAATAATAATAACAATAATCTCATTCCTTTGAAAAAACAAAACAAAAAGCAATTCTAACTTTTCCATGTGATCCCCAGAAATCCAAGATATAACACCTCATGATAGCATCCCTTAAAAAATATAAAGGTTGTAAAATGGTCTTTTAGGTAACTATTAACACATGCATTTTTGAGATGCAAATATGTTTGCAAAATTCTCTTATTCTCTTTAGAGAAATGTATGCTAATATGAAAATTGGTGAATATTTTCATAAATTATTTCTGCAGGATACTGCTGGATTAGCTACCCAAGTTCCTTTCGTTTTGAACACAACACTCTTATTCACTAGGCTTGGGTGCCTAAGCTTTTTGCAACCAGAGATTTCTTATTACAATGCCTCCTCCAACGTGGACTCCATATTTTAAAATAATATTTCTGCCGGGCGAGGTGGCTCACGCCTGTAATCCTAGCACTCTGGAAGGCCAAGGCCAGAGGATCACTCAAAGTCAAGAGTTTGAAACCACCCTGAGCAAGAGTGAGACCCCATCTCTATTAAAAATAGAAACAAATTAATTGGTCAACTAAAAGTATATAGAACAAATTAGCCGGGCATGGTGGTGTATGCCTGTAGTTCCAGCTACTTAGGAGGCTGAGGCAGGAGGATTGCTTGAGCCCAGGAGTTTGAGGTTGCTGTGAGCTAGTCTGATGCCATGGCACTCTAGCCTGGGCAATAGAGTGAGACTCTGTCTAAAAGAAAACCCCCCAAAAAACAATATTTCATCAATAAATTCCACGATGTCATCAATAGCTAATCTACTTAAGATTAATCCTGCAATGACTTGATAAAATTCCTGATGAAAACAAAGAAACATAACATTCTAATTAGCAGCCTTATAGCAGGTAAATGTTAAAACCCGTTAGTGTTTTTCAACTATTAAATGGCTCATAGACTCCCATTATCATACTCATAGATCCCAGGCTGGGAGTCAGTCAACTAGGCTCTAAGAACCGGTATTTATTGTCCCTTAGTGGAAAGTGGATAGATTAGGAACAAATGTAGAGTTTACAAAGAAAATACCTATTATCTATCCTAAGTAATAGCTGATTTCAAGAAATCCAAATTGTTTTATAGGTTAAGAAGCCCAAACCCTACCTTGTAATAGTGTTATTAACTTCAAATTAATTATATCCTAATCATTACTGAATCATTTATGCATAATATTCTTACCCCATCTTGCTACCACATTTTCTTTATCAACCCCTTCTTTATTCAGGATAGATTTTTTTCCTCCTTAAAGACATTTAAGCAAAACTCTTCAGCAGAAAGTAAAGAAAATCTATATTTTAATTTAACTTGTCAGTATTTGGCTTTGGTTTCAAATTTGTTTACCAGCATTTAGGTTTCATCAGGGCTAGACTAATATATCGAAAAACTGAGAAAAATAGTGAAATAAGTAACCTGTGAAGTTTCAGAACTTGAGTAATTATTATGTAAATATGTTTCCCCATACCAGACTATCAATTAGGTAAAGGCAGAGATGAGAGCCTTTTTTTTTTTTTTTTTGAGACAAAGTCTCTCTGTTGCCCTGGCTACTAGAGTGAGTGCCCTGGCATCAGCCTAGCTCACAGCAACCTCAAACTCCTAGGCTCAAGCAATCTGCTGCCTCAGCCTCCCAAGTAGCTGGGACTACAGGCTTGCACCACCATGCCTGGCTAATTATATATATATATATTTAGTTGTTCAGCTAATTTCTTTCTATTTTTTTTAGTAGAGATGGGGTCTGGCTCTTGCTCAGGCTGGTCTGGAACTCCTGAGCTCAAAAGATCTGCCCGCCTTGGCCTTCCAGAGTGCTAGGATTACAGGTGTGAGCCACCATGCCTGGCTTGTTTTCCCTTTTATCATAAGTTCTAAGGGCCCTCTGCTTAGTCTACCCCAGTTGTGAGATATATATACCAGTCTCATTGTAGTCTGTTAGTTTTGCTTTACAATGTGTATTTCCTGGCATCATGAACAAAAAGCTACACAATTAGTCTTTGAGAAGAGAAGGAGAGAGTAGATCATTTTCTGGTTATTTTGGGGAAGAAAGAAGCTCAGTGTTCAATAAATCTGGACTTCACAAAAAATATGAGGGTGCTGAAAGTTGAGGGAAATGTCTGAAAGTAGCTGTTGGACCATGAATTAAAAAAGTCTTTCAGTTCTTCAATTTTTGTTTCTCTCCAAAACCATTACATTTCATATATTGAAGGTCTTTTAAAAAAATTTTTTTTTTTTAATTTTGGGCCTTCTGGTAAGGACCGGAAGACCTGCTAGACAAATTCTAAAAGCGCTGCAACACTATTGAGGGTCTTAACTACAAAATAAAGGGGAGAAGGGGAGAGCTGGGGGCTAGGGCATCTTTGGTGGCAGGTGGAAGAGTGAGAGCTGATTTCATGTCTTAGTTCTCACATAAGCTAGTCCCAACATTCTGTGTCTTGACTCTGCAAACATATCTGGGCATGAGTCCAGAGCAACACAAAGTCTAGACAAGGAGCAGAAGGCTTCTTCTATAAAGGGCCAAGTAGTAAATATTTAATGCATTATGGGTCAGAGGGTCTCTGTGGAAACTACTCAACTCTGCCATTGTAGCTTGAAAGCAGCCACAGGACAACAAACAAACAAGTGAGTATAGATATGTTCCAATAAAACTTTATTTACAAAACTAAGCCTTGGGTTAGATTTTGACCCCTGGCTGTAATTTGCCAACCCTTTGTCTAGGTAAGGAGAGCTATGAAGAAATGCCATGAAGGCAGAAATAAATGAAAGCTCATGAACTGGCCCGGGGAAGGGGCGAGAGACCTTGGTGGGCTCTTACATGCTTACAAAAGAAGTTTAATATGATCTATGTGTTTCCTGGTAGAAAGGAATATTTGAACAAATCATTCCAGAGTAAAATTAAGATCTTTAAAATACACTGAATGATTAAGTGGACAATAATACGAGGCATAAAACCACAATGAGATACCACCTTACCCCTATCAGAATGGCCATTATTAAAAAGTCAAAAAACAATCGATGTTGGCACAGATGTGGTGAAAAGGAAATGTTTATACACTGTTGGTGGGGCTGTAAATTAGTACAACCTCTTTAGAAAATGGTGTGAAGATCCTCAAGAAACTAAAAGTAGATCTACCATTTGATCCAGCAATCCCACTACTGGGTATCTATCCAAAGGAAAAGAAAGCATTGATATGAAAACGATAGCTGCACCTGTATGTTTGTTGAAGCACAATTTACAATAGCAAAGGTATAGAACCAACCTAAGTGTCCAGCAAGTGATAAGCGGATAAAGAAAATGTGAGATACACACACACATACATATAATATACACATACACACACACATCATGGAATATAACTTAACCATAAAAAAGAAGGAAATAATGTCTTCCGCATCAACTTGGATGGAACTGGAGGCCATTATTTTAAGTGAAGTAACTCAGGAATGGAAAATAAAGTACCACATGGTCTCACTTAAAAGTGAGAGCTAGGCCGGGCACGGTGGCTCACGCCTGTAATCCCAGCACTCTGGGAGGCCGAGACGGGCGGATTGCTCGAGGTCAGGAGTTCGAAACCAGCCTGAGCAAGAGCGAGACCCCGTCTCTACGATAAATAGAAAGAAATTAATTGGCCAACTAATATATATATAGAAAAAATGAGCCGGGCATGGTGGCGCATGCCTGTAGTCCCAGCTACATGGGAGGCTGAGGCAGGAGGATTGCTTGAACCCAGGAGATTGAGGTTGCTGTGAGCTAGGCTGATGCCATGGCACTCACTCTAGCCTGGGCAACAAAGCGAGACTATATCTCAAAAAAAAAAAAAAGTGAGAGCTAAACTATGGGTACACATTGTCATACAAAATGGAATTATGGACACTGGATACTCCAAATGGGAGGAAGTGAGGGATGAAAAATTACCTTTTGGGTACAAGGTACACTTTTTGAGTGATGGGTACACTAAAAGCCTAGATCTCACTGCTATACAATATATTCATGTAGCAAAACTGCACTTGTACCCCTTAAATATACTGAAATAAAAATAAAACAAAATAAATAATACTAGGCAGCACTTTGTAGCATAACCTATGGGAAAGCTACTATTGCTGTCTCCATTTAGTGCAGATAAAGAAATCGACACATAGAGAGGTTAAGTAACTTGACTGATGTTAAACAGCTAGGCAGGCCGGGCGCGGTGGCTCACGCCTGTAATCCTAGCTCTCTGGGAGGCCGAGGCGGGCGGATTGCTCGAGGTCAGGAGATCGAAACCAGCCTGAGCAAGAGCGAGACCCCGTCTCTACTATAAATAGAAAGAAACTAATTGGCCAACTAATATATATAGAAAAAATTAGCCGGGCATGGTGGCTCATGCCTGTAGTCCCAGCTACTTGGGAGGCTGAGACAGAAGGATCGCTTGAGCCCAGGAGTTGGAGGTTGCTGTGAGCTAGGCTGACGCCACGGCACTCACTCTAGCCTAGGCAACAAAGCGAGACTCTGTCTCAAAAAAAAAAAAAAAAAAAAAAAAATAAACAGCTAGGTGTGAAATTAGAATATGAACAAGTTTGCCTCCAGTGTTCAGCTCTTAATCATAATGTTCTACTATTGCCTTAATATTAAGATCTTAATATTGTAATACAAAATAACAACTAAAAAGACACTTTGATCTGACATAAATCTTTTTACTTACATGTGCCTGGCATAGAGTAGGTACTCGATAAACCTCTGCTAAGTGAATGGCCTGTTCTCACTGGTATTGTTGGACAGGCCCTTGCAGGATCAACAAAAGGCTGAGGAGTAAGGCACACACTCACTGGCTTCTTTTCTTCATGAGGGTAAATTGCACCACTGGGGCCAATACAGCAGCAAAGAACAAAAGACCTGTAAAGTCCTTTGATGCCGTTGGTGACTAAGTCGCTAGGAATCTAATAAACCTATTGCAGGAAACTGACATGCCCCCGTAGTACCACTAGAGGGTGGAAAAGATTCATCACAAACTTAAACTCGCACCTCCTTTTGAAAAGTCTGCTCATATAATTTTCTGAGCACGAAGAAATAGCTAAAGCAAAGTTAAACTCTGGGTAGAATATATCTATATATACACACAAACACATGTGCACTTATAAGGAAGTGTAGGTGCATTTGTTGTGCTGCCACGAGTTATAAAATCTTGCAAAAGTCTTGTTCCAGTCCTCTAAATCGGGGTAAAAACATTGCATATGAATATGAAGAGATAAGAATGATGAGAAAACAGAAGCAGCAGTGACTGCTGCCGCCACCAAACAGATGGACGGGCCCGGCCAGCAGCCAAACCATGTGCAGGGTGGAGAGGGCTCAGCCGACTGTGAACCAAAGAGGCAGCATGATTGACTGTCAAGACAGCAGTGCTTCCCAAGCTTGGCTGCTAGTTGGAATCACCCGGGGAACTTTAAAAAATGCTGATGCCTGGGTCCCAACTCTAGAAATTCTGTCGTAATAAGTGCAGAGATTTTAAACTGCAGCCAAGGCTGAGAGCCACTGAAGTGGAGGCGGGATTGGGGTGGTGGTGCAGGGTTGTGGGAGTGGAGCCATCCCCGCCCTCATGCAAAGACCTTATCATGATTTATGCGGGTTTGCTTAAGTCGCTCATGCCAGACCCATCGGCAGACTGTTAGTGTGTCTTGGGGTCAGCCCTCTAATCAGAACCGAAATGCTTCCCACCTACCCTTCCCTGAGTGAGGTCTGAAGTTTCCTGCAAGAAGTAGTTAAGAAGTCCCATTAATTTTTCAAAGGATTACTTTGGAAAGGAAAGGGAGTGCCAAGGTGAGTGATTCATTCATTCTTTCAATAAATATTCATTGAGCACCTACGATATTGTGCTGGGGACTGCCAGGAGCTGACGGAACCGAAGGAGCCTCCTACACGATGGCGATAATTGCTTGGTCTCCATTCTCTTCCTCTCTACAGCACACCGTGAGCTCTGAAAGGATTCGAGAGCTTCATTTGTCCAGAGCCTGGGGCTCTCTAGCCGAGCTATGTGCCTGCTTCCCCAAGAGATGCCTGATGAGTGGTACTCAAGAATTCATCCATCTGTTCATTCACCCACCCACCAGACATTTATTGAGTGCCTACTGTGTGCCAGCCTCTGTGCCGGATGCCAGGCATATAATGGTGAAGAAATAAATCCTGTTGCTGGAGCACTTCCAGTCTAGTAGGACAGACAGACAAGTAGACAGTTATAATTCGCTTTGAAGTGCAAGGCGTTGGGAAGCCCAGGTCAACATGGGAATGCAGAAGAGGGGAGTTTAACCCAGACTGGTAGAAGTGATAGGAAATGATTTCTGCAGGAGATGATAGTCCTTTACCTGCTCTGCATCCCCCTCTTTGGGGATATTACTAAGTTTCTCAAGACTGCTGAAATGGCCCCCTGGTGTTTCCATGTTTATGGGGTGGATGTGTGTTGCCACCTTTCCCCTAACTGACTCCTCTCCTTACTTTTTGTTGGTTAGTTGAATTGGTTTACTTTACAGACATGCATTCTATATCCCCATGCGATGGTCTGAGTGTGTTCTGCAAAACTCATGTTAAACCTGAATTTCCAATGTGGCAATATTGAGAGGTGGGACCTTTAAGAGGTGACTGGATCCTGAAGGCTCTGCCCTCATGAATGGATTAATCCATTTATGGATTAATAGATTAATGGGTTAATGGGTTACCATGGGAGGGGAACTGGTGGCTTTTAAGAAAATGAAGAGTGACCTGAGCTGGCACTTAGCATGCTCAGACCCCTTGCCATGTGATGCCCTGTGCCATTTTGGGACACACAGAGTCTCCACCAGCAAGAAGGCTCTCACCAGTTGCACCATCTTGACCTTGGACTTCCCAGCCTCCACAGCTGCAAGAAATAAATTCTTTTTTAAAAAATGAATTACTGTCTTTGGGGAAATTAATCTATTAATCCATAAATAGATTAATCCATTCATGAGGGCAGAGCCCTTATGATCCATTTACTTTTCCCAGTTTGAAAATTTTATCTTCTGATTTCTGATTATCCATGAGAAATACAGCATCTATCTGCCTTAAAAGTCAAGGCCTCAGGGCTTGTCATTGAGGTCACCCAGAGCTTTTTCTTGTTAAATTTATTTTATTATATTTATTTTTTTTTGAGATAGAGTCTTACTCTATTGCCTGGGCTAGAGTGCCATGGCATCAGCCTAGCTCACAGCAACCTCAAACTCCTGGGCTCAAGCAATCCTTTTGCCTTCAGCTTCCCGAGTAGCTGGGACTACAGGCATGTACCACCATGTCTGGCTAATTTTTTATATTTTTAGTAGAGACAGGGTCTTGCTCTTGCTCAGGCTAGTCTTGAACTCCTGACCTCAAGCAATCCTCCTTCTTCAGCCTCCCAAAGTGCTAGGATTACAGGTGTGAGTCACCTCGACCAGCCACCCAGAGCTTTTTTATTACTGAATTTCTTGTAAGACAGCCCTCTCTCAATTTTTAGAGACTGGCCAAGGTACGATAATGGAGCAAATCCATTCTAGGGCTACAGAACTTGATAATTTGGATCACTTGTTAGAATATTTATTAATGTTGTTTTCCTGTTAATACAAAAACACAATTCAACAATACAGATTTGCATTTGTGTATACAGTATTTAAACTTGGACAACCCTGCAAAGCAAGTTATAGAATTATATATCTAAGGCTCCTCCATGCTTCTTTCTTCCCAGATTGGTCTACTAGACAGTGATCAAGGAACCCTGAATGTATTGATTGGTCTCATTTTCTTGCTTTTAACTCCTAATAGAGACATATAAGGCTCTATTGTGTACAGCCTGATGTCCTTACTGTAGGAACAAGTAGATACCTCATTTGGCAGACGTAGGACATTAAGACAAGTTCTGTGGCCACACTGTTTCCACCACTGAGAGTGAAGTAAGCTATTCTAATGCTTGTCATTATTGTTCTTTATATGCAGGGTCCAGTAGGCTCTTCTGTAGATTTTGTTGTGTTTTCTTTTACTAGTATAAGAGTAATAAAGTCTAAGCAAGAACTTCAGGATCCAGGTAAGTCTGTAAATGGTTGACTTTATCCCCAGGATTTTGTGAGCATTGATATGGTAACTAAATTTGGGAATTTTGTTTTCCTAGGAGTATAAAATCCTGCATAAATTTTAAAGTGTGAGATGAATAAGTAAATAAATAAGTTGACCATACTTGTTGACTGCTCTTAGATATTTTTAGTCATGGCAAGAAATAGGAGATACAGTTTAAATTATAACCAAACAAAGGTTTAAAAGTCTCAGGTGCTACAAAGTAAGTGCCTCTTCAGTGAAAACACTAGTTCAATGCAGCCTCAGGGCAAAATGTGGCCACAGGTAATAACCTTCAAAACAAAAACAAACAAAAAGACTATTGAAGGGAATATATTAGCTGATTTTAAAGATATGTGCTAAATGATCCATAAAATGTTCTTCCAGTGGCACCCTTTATTGTAACATGTCATAGACTTGGCTGTCAAGAACGTCTTAATAGTGACTTGCAAACAAAGGCTCATCACCTCTGCTGAAATAGCAGAGATGCCATCAGCAAAATTAAGAACTGGTGATGATTAGACAGCTTGTACCTTTAACAAAGCCCACAATGGCAAACACGTGCCTCTTCTTCGCTGTTTGTGGGTATTCTTGTCTGAAGTATAAAGCAAGATTTAAGAAGGATTCAGAGCTGAGATTGCACTTTAGGGATAGTCAAGAGAATGGCCCTGTGCGTGCCTTTTAGAACAGGAAGAACATAAGGGCAAGAACGCTGGAAAACTCTGTCACCCAACCCAGGGTAACAGTGAGGCCTGATTTGCATACCCACTTCAGAAACTCCGAAATGTCATCAGTGGTTCTGCAGTTCACTGATCATATCTGAGCTATTTTGGAAGAGTTGATGAGTCTCTGCTAGTTACAAAGAAATTCTTGACACTTCATCTGTGTTCATATTAGAGTGAAAGATTCTGATAGATAATTTTAAAAAGCGTTTTGTTTACCACCTGGCTTCAAACCCTTTTCCCTCTGCTAAATTTTTCTCCAGAGTCGCTGATGACCTCTCTGTTGCCACTTTCAAAGGACCTTCTCACTCTTTATCTTCTTGACCTCTTAGCAGCATCGAGCACAGATGACATCTGCCTCCTGCTTGAAACACTTCCCTCCTCTGGCTCCTCTTCCGTCACACTCTCCTGGTTTTCCATCTGTCTGGTTGCTTTGAATCTGTCTCCTTCAGAGCCTTCTTCCTTTGGCAGCTCTTCACTTGTTTGTGAGCCTTAGCATTCTGTGTTGACCATCTTCTCTTTTTACTCCCTGGGGAGCGACTTCTATAAACCATGTATCTCTGTGCTGACAGCTACCAAGTTTATCCTCATTTCAGATTTTCCTCCTGGGCTTCAGATCCAGGGATCCACCTGCCTGTGGAGCCCGTGACTGTGAACCCTCGAACTCAACATTCACAATAATGCCCCATCGCCCCCCGAGCCAGTGTCTGTCTGACCAGGCATCCAGATATACCACCCTTGATTCCTCCTGCTCCCCCATTCCATCCTCTCCGACCTGTAAATATCCAGATCCTATCATGTTTTATGCCTGAAGTGCTCTGAAATCCATCCTTCACCACTCTCCATCATGACTACCTGGCTCAGGCCCCAGCAGACGCAGGTATTGTAACAACAATGGTCTCCTCTCTCCAATATGTTCTGTACATTGCAATCAGAGCCATCTTTCCAATTTTTGGAATAAAGCACCAACCTGATAAATTCACCTCTGTACTTAAAAACCTCCCCATATTCCTGTTCATCATAATGCTTCCTGCTCCTGTCTTCAGCCTCACCTCTACTCTCCTCCCCCCTACTAACACCCATATTTCCTAATGCTGCCTTCACCTTTGCTTTTTTGCAACTGCTGTTCTCTCTGCATAAAATCCTCCCTCCTTAGTAACCTGGCTACTCTCTATAAATCTACCAGATTTCTTTTTTTCCCTTCTTCCAGAAAGCCTTCCTGAATGCCACCTCCTACATAAGTGCTGACTTAGGTTGGCCCAAACCATCCTGCACTACAACCTGCCATAGTAGTGATCTGTTGCTCTGCATCGTAATTGACTCTATGTTTTTGGTAGCCCCTCACAACTCTAAGCAGGGGTTGATATTTTTTGTTAAGGTTTATTTCTGTGCCTGGTGCAGAGCTGAAGCTCAATAACTGTTTTTTGAGTGCATGCACCAACTCCCAGGGAGGAACTTTAAGGAGTCTGTAGTCAGGCCTCTGCAAGGGTCAGGGAGGTAGAGGAGGGAAGTAACTTCTCCCTTTAGAGGGTGCCTGGGAAGTCTTCAAGCTCACTCTGTGGAGGAATGGGGAGAGCTCTACTTGGAACATTGCCTCCTGATTGGGGGAAAAGATTGCTTTTCTAGCCCCAAGTAATTTCTCAGCCTAGGTGGTGGGGAGGAAACTTCAAGGGTAACAGCAAGTGCTTCCTGGGGAAGAGGGTGCTGGAAACATTTTGGAAGTTGGGAGCACCCCTCAGAAGTCGGAAAGAAGTGCTTCTTCCACGTGACTCGGTGGAGCTCAGAGAGGCAGGGTCGACTCAGAACAGAGGATGGGCAGTGGAGGCAGAATGCTGGAATGCATTAAGGAGTACAGATAACTCAACAGTAACAGTAATTAGCATCTACATAGTGCCCACCCTGTGTGCTCTGTTCTAAGTGCTTTGCAAATGTTTATTCATTTATTCATTCCTCACCACAATCCTAGAAGGCTGACACTATTACAACCCCCACTTCACCAATGAGGATTGGAGGCCCAGAGAGGGGATGTGAGTTGTTCAAGGTGGCACAGAGGCTGTTGTGTTTCTTGCACCATCTCTCCCAAATAGTGCTTGGGAGGGTGGTGGGGGGGAGTAGAATTAGCCAATGGTGCAGGGTAAAGTCAAGGTGCAACTTCAACTACAGATTTCAATACGTATTCAACCCAGACCTTATGTATCTATTCATTTGATTCTCTAAAAGGCTGGTCTGACCTGGGGAAGAAAAGATTGCATGCAATGAAGCACAGCAGGCATGGCGGGTATTCCATGGAGGCATTAAGAAGAGTTAAGACCAGGACACGGTCAACAGCTTCTTGTTCATTTCTCTTCAAAACTGTGAGTAATCTGCAGGAGGTGGTTTGGGTTCTATGCACAAGAACAGGTTGCACAGTATTCTGATCCAGTTCTTGATGATTGACAGAAAACATGGTTGTGTGAAGCAAGCTGACAAGAGAACAACTGCTGAGGATCTTGTTAAGAGTGGCATTAAAAATGTGGTTGGGGGACTGGAGACACTTCACCAACTGTTGGGTGCCAGTCCATGACGTGATCAGTGCTTAGAAACTATTAATAGCAATTTGACAGAGTAATTTTATACCTGTTGAGATAAATAATTTTAAGAATTAAAGAAAAAAAAAAAGAATAGCCTAATTCTAGGTATAGTAATTCTGTGAAAACAATGCTGGTAAGAAGCATGTAAGCTTTGCATTGCACTGTTTGAACAGCCAATGCTCTTTCCCCAAAAGCCAAATCCTTTCCACAGCACTTACGTGTTGCCTTGGTGTATGTATCTGAGAGCTTCCTTGCCAGGTCATTACAGGAAATTGTTACAAAATTTCTTTTGTATTTAAAAAAGTTATTATTCTGGGACTCTTTTAGAAATATGCAGTTGTGGTCTGGCATGGTGGCTGATGCCTGTAATTGTAGCACTCTGGGAAGCCAGAGAGGGAGGATCACTTGAGGTCAGGAGTTCGAGATCAGCCTGAGCAAATGCGAGACCCCTGTCTGTACTAAAAATACAAAAAATCCATTGGTTGGGTTTGGTGCAGCTGACAGGCAGTGGCTGGGCAGGGTAGCTAGCTACAAGGATGGCTGAGACTACAGCATTGATGCTGAGGGAGAGCCCCAGTATGAAAAAAGCAGTGTCACTGATAAATGCAATTGATATAGGAAGATTTCCACGGTTGCTCACTCGGATTCTTCAAAAAGTTCACTTGAAGGCTGAGAGCAGTTTCAGGGAAGAAGAGGAAGAAGAACTTCAAGTTGCATTTTCTCTAGAGAAACAAGATCTTCACCTAGTTCTTGAAACAATAGCATTTATTTTAGAACAGTCATGTGAAGCCAACAGCTTTGCAGCAGCAATTAGAGAACATCCATCTTACACAAGACAAAGCAGAAGCATTTGTGAACGCTTGGTCTTTGATGGGTCAAGAAATGGTTGAAAAGTTCACGCAGAGGATTCTTGCTCCCCAAGAGCTAGAGATTGTTGGATGGCAGCTTAACCTTCAAATGGCTCAGTCTGCTCAAGCAAAACTAAAATCTCCTCAAGCTGTGTTACAACTAGGAGTGAGCAATGAAGATTCAAAGAACCTAGAGAAAGTTCTTGTGGAATGCACTCACAAGGAGTTGTTTGATTTCTATACCAAGCTAGAGACCATACAAGCACAGCTGGATTCCCTTACATGAGGTATTCCAAGACTGTTTTTTCCATCACACTCCTGCTACCTCATTATTTTGCATTGAAGACAGATTGCCAGGTTGTGTTTTCTGAAGGATTCAGTGGCTTTCATTCTCTAAATTATATGGCTTATCACTTCTTAGACAACAGCCAAAGGAGATCACTGTTAACAGTACTGAGGCTCTAATATACTTTCTCTAGTTCTGTGAGCCAATAGCAATTGTTAAGAACGCTTTTGCTTTCTTACAAAAGTGAATAATGTTGCTTTACTGCCTGACCTGCTTATTTTTTGCATGCTTGATGACATCTTTATATATAAAGGAGGATCCATGGATACAAAGTATAATGTGTACCCTAGCAGAATACAGAGCTTTTGTTATTACGTTAATAAAATAGAACACAGCTAAGAAAATAGCCACATGCTATCAAATATATTATGGTGTTTTCCTTAAATACGATGTGTATATTTTGTTTGGGAAATAATATAGGAAAGAAATTTAAAATAGAGCTAGGAGTATTATATCAATTAATTTCAGTGTGAGCTTCTCTGTTAATTTTAATTTTTTTCTCTGAGGTTTAATGATTTATTAACAGTCCATGTTTTTATGTGTTTTTCTTTGTACTTCAAATTAATAATGATTCACTTCATACTGTGGGAGACAGATTCAGATCATGAATAAAAATAATTATAATGAGTTCTAAATGGGCATCCTTATTCAAATCTAGTAACTTTTATATTTTCTTCCTGTAAATGTTAATTGATTTCAGTCGTTAAAATTTGGCATCTTAGGTTGGACTAAAATGTGTAGTATTTTTTATTTTATGTATTTCATAGTATATTTTATGCTATGAATGCATGTAAATGTGAGTATAGTTGCCTGTAAAAAAATCAATTGAATTTTTTATGAATGAAATATATATCTTGTATTGTTTCCAGAGAGAGAGTGAGAGATTGATTCACACATGACTTTCTTCACATGAAGGATTTTTTTATTTTATTTTTTGAGACAAAGTCTTGCTCTGTTGCCTGGACTAGAGTGCCATGGCATCAGGCTAGCTCATAGCAACCTCAAACTCCTGGCCTCAGGTGATCCTCCTGCCTCAGCTTCTCAAAGTAGCTGGGACTACAGGCATGCACCACCGGCTAATTTTTTCTATATATATTTTTAGTTGGCTAATTTATTTCTTTCTATTTTTAGTAGAGACAGGGTCTTGCTCTTGCTCAGGCTGGTTTTGAACTCCTGACCTTAAGCAATCCTCCCACCTCGGCCTCCCAGAGTGCTAGGATTACAGGTGTGAGCCATCACGCCTGGCCACACGAAGGAATTTTATTTCAGAAATATCTTATAGTTAAATAAAACCATTGAAATTGAAGCAAATTTCTCATTTGAGGTATCTGGGTAATATCAGTGTTAAATGTCTCTCAAAAAATGGTCCGTATATGAAAAAAAATACAAAAAATTAGCTAGGCAACTAAAAATAGGAAAAATTAGCTGGGTGTGGTGATGCACACCTGTAGTCCCAGCTACTTGGGTGATTGAGGCAGGAGGATCACTTGAGACCAGGAGTTTGAGGTTGCTGTGAGCTAGGCTGACACCATGGCATTGCACTGTAGCCCAGGTGACAGAGCAAGATTCTGTCTCAAAAAAAGAGAGAAAAGAAATAGAAATATGCAGTGGTATATGACTTTCAAACATTTATTATTTCAAATAAAAAAACATATGTTAATTTTTGTTTGAGATTTTGCCCAAGATTCATATTTATGTAGTGTCTGCAATGCCAAGTGCTAGCATGAGAGGTAATAGTCAGCCTCTTCAGATATTCCCCAATAGCCAGATACTTGACATTTTGAAGGAACATATCCATATTATTATGGGGTATGTTTTTCAAACAGTGATAGGAAAACTGGCATCCTACTATGATATAGGGAAAAGTGAGTGTGTAGATTGCTCTAGAGTTTATCAATTTGTTTACAATTTTGTTTACTTCCCCACTAATTTTCTTTCCATTTAGAAACTAATTTCCACTCATGGATAAAAAGAAAGTTAACATTGTTTAAATTGCATCACTAATAAGATATAGTGTTTTTGTTAAAAATAAGTGCAATCTCCACTCCCAGAGGTGAGTTTGAAAACACATTTCCAGGAAATTTGTGCATTTCCATGAAATAATATTTTGTGAAAAATCTGTGATAATCCTGGAGGAAATTTACAAAACTAAGTTTTCTTCTGGGCAAAAGATATATTTTAGAAATAGTCTAAGAAATCATTGTTTGCTATGTACTATAAAAAGTGACATCATTCACTTAAAAAAAAGTCTCAGAGTGCATTTGGGTAATAGAATCCAGACAAGTTCAGAGTGTCCTTTTTTTCTTTCTTAGCTATATCTAATGTTAAAGAAGAGTGTCCTTTTTCCAGAATGTCATATATTTAGAATAAAAGAAAAAGAAAGGGAAAGTATTTTAAATTAAAAAAAAGAGTATCCTTAATTATCTCTAGAAAATGGCAGATGTTTAATAAATATTGATGACTGAAAATGAGAATTCTTACTCTGCTCTTTGTGAATGCAGTGATATTATTTTCCACACTGTCATCTTTGCCATGGAATACATATTTTTTGTTACAAATTTTAATTTTAATTTAGCTCTTACGAAAAACTATTATTATAAGAGCTACTAGAATACAAAAGGCCTATTCAAATATTCATATTAAGTATTCTGGCAACCAAAATATAACAAAGAAAATGGCAAAACAAAATTTCTGTTTTAGAGATGATTAAATAGATGGTACACATTTGCAATTAGTAATATACATATAAAATACTATTTTAGGTGAGCTGCAAGAGGTGGGCATGTTCTGGCAAAAAACCTTTCAGTTAGCTGATGTTGAACTTATTTGTGTAATTAAACTCCTCAGGGAAAGACTACTTTTGCATGAAATTCAGGAACTTATACCTGTAAGCTTCTTCTCAGAATTGCTAATTGTATTGGTTGGTTTTTAAATTATATATCTTTAGAAATTAAGTATACAACCATAAGTGAAAAATTTCCAATTAAGTTATTAAAGTATTGTGTGTCGTTATTAGGTTTTCATAGAATCCAATGATTTTAAAATGGAATTTGAGAGTGATGAAAAAAACAGAATCAGTATATGGGGGAGAAAAACATCCTCCCCAGTGTCACAATATAATAAGCAGAAAGCTTCAGAATTTCACAAAAAGTACAGACACATTAATATTAAAGTTCTGTTAAAAATAAGAACCAAGAAAAAAATTCTGAAAAGCAAGGGAATTCTGCAAAGGATTTGACAAAATCAGTCAAATTCAAGAAGTATAACAAAGTAAATCTTAAGCTGTTGCTAAAGTGCTTAGCTAGCAGAATAAACCTATTTCATTTTCTTTCTTGCAGCTCACAATCCCTTTTATAGGTTGTGAAGCAAAAGCAGAAAGCTTCAGGAGGTCTTGGGAAATGACACAAATTGGGTTAAGTATGACTTTTAGGAAACCTAATCTGCTTCCACTAGATAAGGTTTTCCATACTTGTTGCAAGTCATATTAATTTGTGGACTGAATTGCTCCACCTTCACTTTAGAGTCTTTGATGGATATAATCAATGCATGTAAAGAATTTCAGGTGACTTCCAGACCAGCAATGTCCCAATGGAACTTTCTGTGATGAGTTAAATGTTCTATATCTCTTTTTTTTGTCTAATATAGTAGCCACTGGCCATTTGTGGCTATTGAGCACTTGAAATGTGGATAGTGGGATGGATCAACTAAATTTTAAATTGTATTTCATTTTAATTAATTCAAATGTAAATGGCCTCATGTGGCCAGTGACTATCATATTGGACATTGCAGTTCTACATCTGCTCTATTCCTTTAACTGAAGGCTTCAGATGTCATTTCACTACATATTCTGGGGTTTCTGGTTTTATATATCACCCAAGTCTTTTAGATTCCCCAGGGATAGGTGACCATATAATTAGCTGGTCTCCCTAGCCACACGGTTTGCTGCTTGAGGGCTCCGCTGGAAAGTAGCTGGACTTCACTTCTTTCTAGGTTGCTGTTACAGATAATGTTTATGTATCTTCTGCAGTGGTCCCCAACGTTTTTGACACCAGGGACAGATTTCATGGGAGACAATTTTTCCATGCACCAAGGTTGGAGGGAATGGTGAGTGATGGGGAGTGGCTGTAAATACAGATGAAGCTTTACTCTTTTGTCCACTGCTCACCTCCTGCTGTACCACCCAGTTCCTAATAGGTCTCAAATCAGTACTGGTCTATAGCCCGGAAGTTGAGGACCACAGTTCTAGAGTACACATACTTTCATTACACATACTTTCATATTCTTATTTTTCTTTGTCCCCGCAAACATTTGCCAAAATCTTTATAACTTATTTCTGCTTTCCCAGTGACTCCCAACCATAGAGTAAAGCAATGTCTAGCATCATGCTAGATGACCAACTAAAAATATAAGTCAATGATCAATCATACTGATATTTGAGATTAGACTAAGCATCTGAATAGCTAAATTGGGTTGGATATTTTAAACTTTCCTGTCACTTTTTGGGAAGAGGCAGAAAGAGCCCAAAAGATCAGAGGTTTTTGTTTCTTATTATTTGCAACATAGTCACTCAGCAGTCCCTGACAGATGCAAATTCTTTCAAAGGGGTTAAACTGGGCAGGCTGAGCATGCAGCAGTTCATTTAGTGCACATCGTAAATATTTTTTTGTGTGTGGGAGGGTCTTGGAAATATAAATTTAAGTTACTCTGAGTACTCTCTTAGCTCTCCACTCTCCGCCATCAGTAGAGAAAGCATATTAACATCAGCCTTTAACAAGGACATTTCAGAGGTTAGGACCAAGTCACTGCAAAGTACTTTGGGTTTCCCATTTTGAGAACTCAACCTGCTTTAAGATAACCTACAAGGCCTTTTCTTTGGTATAAAATACTGTAAGAACATAGATTGGACAATCGAGTCATAAAAATAATATAAAAAAATCCAATTGCATCAATAAACTAAATGTCCTTAAAGCAGCAAATACACATGACCGGCCAGTACTACTGGCTTTTCACATCCCACCCACCTTGTATAATATACTTTGTGTTGAACACAGTACAGTTTCATAGTAAAAAGTGTTGCACAGTTTAGTAGGCATACGGATGAGTGGGAAAAGGGCAAGTGGTTCTTCCAGATTTACCAGCAGAAAAAAGAACTTAGCAACACAGCGATTCAAAAAACCAGAGGTATGTCTCTGATTCATTTTGTTCAAGAGTTTCACCAACCTGATAGCTCGAATGACAGTTTTAAGAGGTGGAGTGAGGTCTTCCACTGATACATCACACTGGCATCCTTTTTCATCATACACGTCATCAGTGCCAAGTGCTGTGTCAGCTGCAAGAGAGAATCGCCAGTTGAGTAACACCACCACCAGCAATTCGAGACACGGACGGTGCTGAATTTGTCTCACACAGGAAGGGTGGGATTATCACAGATTATGTTTTTAAACCAAGATATGCATAAGGCCAGCCAACTGTTTTCCCAATATTATTCTTTCTCCTTTTTCTACAACATCGCCAGTTTTGTGTAATTTAACATGAATGCTTTTTCGAGCTGTTTTCCACGAGGAAGATGAAGCTGTTGACACTCTTGTCTTTGCCAGTAGTGGTGATAGATTTGTCTTGATCCACCTATGCTCTTTTGCCCAGTTCCTTGGACATTAACAGCCAGCATTTAAATGTCAGCTCTTTGCAGTTAGGGAAACAGTCTTTGGACATGTAACTAACTGGCCTATGTATATTAAGCTCGAATCCCATGACATTGACCCTATTAGCCCTCTGCCCTGAACAAGTGAGCTGAGCAGTCAGACTCGAGAAAGCTGACCACTTATTAGCTACTGGACACAGACGGCCAAGGAGAGAGTTTGCTTAGGATACTGTAGCCAAGGCTGAGAGCAGATTTTTCATATTGAATAAGAAAATCAGTTTCTCCTAAACTGAGAAAATTTACTTTTGGGTTAATTGCAATGTTTGGAGAAGGAGGTGAGAGTATAATAAACACCAAATTATTAAGAAATTGTGAAATTCATAAGAAATAAATTCATATCATTGCCTCTTTGTTTTCAGTAACAAAATTGAGAAAACAAGTTAAAATTCCTGTGATGGGGGATGGGTTAAATGCATATTAGTTGGTTTATATAATGGAATATTAGGAAGCTTTAAAAAATGATGTTGAAGACTAATGACTGAAAAAAATGTCACAATATATTGTTAATGAAAAAAGTCTCTCTCTATATATATACATCTAAAATTAAGAATGATTTCATTGTTTTTGCCTATATCTTCTAAAATTTCTATAATGAACATGTATTACCTTAGTCATAAAAATAAATTAATCACAATGCTCTCATGAAAGATGAGCTATTTTGCCCCCAAATGCCATTTTTATATGGCCCAAGCCTCTTCAGTGTTGACATAGACTGGCGGGCTGATACTACTTCGTGTTGCCTTGGCTCTGTGGGGTGTCTACTTGCTAAGTCTTGAGAGGGAGAGATTTTGCTATGGGCTATCCTGGTTGGGTTCAAAATCCTGAAAGGCTATCTGAGGCTCATTCATTGAGGCAGTGCTTATATCTGGATGGCAGTTGATGTGCACCTAATAGTTACTGTGTGTTTCCCCAGTTTACTTTGTGCTAGGGTGGAGGTGGTGGGGGGAGAGACGAGGAGATCCATGAAGATGGGTCTGCACAGCTCTACTGCAGGGCCCATTTGGCCTTCTTGCCCTCAAGGCTAGTAAAGGGGACAGATGAAACTACCACCTAACCATAGTGATACTATTAATAAGAATAGTGCTATTGTCTGAATTTGTCCCTCAAAATTCTTACGTTGAAACTTAATCGCCAACGTGATAGTATCATATTAAGAGTGTGGGGACTTTAAAAGGTGATTAAGTCATGAGGGGGGGGGCCTCATGAATGGGATTAACAACCGTATAAAAGGGCTGGGGAGAACTAGCTAGGCCCTCTTGCCCTTCTGTCCCTTCCACCACGTGAGGACACAGTGTTATGGAGTATGCAGTATCAAGGCACTGTCCTGGAAGCAGAGACTGGGCCCTCACCAGACACTGAAACTATGGTGCCTTCGTCTTGGACTTCCATCCTCCAGAACTGTGAGAAATAAATTTCAGTTCTTTATATTAATAAATTATCCAGACTCAGGTAATTTGTTATAGCAGTGCAAACAGCGTAAGACAAATAGCAGCCACTCATTGAAATTCATGCCAGGTACTTAGGTGAAGCTTCTGCACACATTGTTTTTCATACTTAGAGCAATTCTACAAGTTGGTGGTATTATGTGCAGTTTTGAGACACAGAAATTAAGGTAAATATCTTGTCTGAGGCCATGGAGGTGGTAAGTGGAGCTAGTAAATTGAAGAGCATGATATTAAAATCCACTTCCTTGAGGCTCTCCCAAGCCCATGCCATTTACATTGCATCACTCAGTGTCAGAATGAGTTCAGGGTTAAATAGTGACATATGACATGTCACAGGAGACAGGACAAAGAGCTTACTACAATGCACTGCCTGATGCGCACAGCCTGTCCCTGTGGATACATTCAGCTTCTCTCCAGAGAAGCTTGTCACCCTTTAAATGTGAGTACATTGATCAACTCTGTGTTTGATAGTTAGTTTAGACTCAGTGACGGTCTCAAGGGTTGCTGACCCGTTTTGCTTGGCTGACCACCCACCCAACACAGCCCTTTTAGCCCACATTAACCATATGCCCAAGGTTAGATGACATTCTTCTAGGACTTGTTGGTGGTTTCTTCCTATTTGATCCCAACCTGCTCTTAGCTGCTGTAGTGGGATGAATATTGTCACTCCAAAATTTATGTCCAGCTGGAACATCAGAATGTGAACTTATTTGGAATAAAGCTCTTGCAGATATAATTAAGATAAGGTTGGAAATGAGATCATACTGGATTAGGGTAGACCCTAAATGCAGTGAAAGTGTCTTTTTACAAGACTGAAAAGGTGACAACCCAGGGACACAGAAAAGATGGAAGCAGAGACTGAAGTGATGCATCTACAAGCCAAGGAACACCAAGGATTGCTGGAAACCACCAGAGGCCAAGAAAGAGGCATGGGATGGTTTCCCTCTCAGTGCCTATAGAAGAAAGCAGTCAGAGTGAAGCTTTGATTTCAGACTTCTGGACTTCTGAGCTGTGGGACAATACATTTCCGTTGTTTCAAGTCACTCAATTTGTGGTAATTTGCTGTGGTAGCCCTAGGACTTAATACAGTTGGGAAAACTTTCTTCCTGGTTTCCAATTCTTCACTCCAGGATAATAATGATGAAGATAATAATAGTAATAAGAGATTTTTAAGAGAAATCTAATTATGTGTCAAGAACTTTAATTAATTGGTATAAAATCCCATGAGGTATGTATTATTACTAATATTACCCTCTGTTTTACAGGAAGTGAGGCACAGAAGGACACACGGAGAGCAAGTGACAGAACCAGAATTTAAACCCAGGCACGTGGATTCTGGAGCTGCTTGACCCCGAATCTCGCCTCTGACCTCTTCCATAAATGCCCTTCTTGTCTCTCTTGTTGGCATCTGGGTTCCTTTCTCCTGCAGCACATGTTCCTTCACATAGCTGTGAGCACCTGGCAGGGTGTGGACCCCACAGCACTGAGAGGATCTGATTTTGAGCAGTGTGGTCACCAGGGCCACATGTGGAGCCAGTCCATATTCAAAGGGGGCCCTGGAAGTACGCAGACCCTGGGACTTTGAGGAGGGTGTGTGGGAGTTGTGGGGGGAGGTCAGGCGCGGTGGGGGACTCATGTACAGGCTGCGTGGCTCACAGAGCTGAGACCACCAGCCGCCATATGGAGCCCTGTGAGATGCCCGGGTGTTAGTCCCCAAAGGGAATATCAAATGGTACACTTTATCAGGATTCCCAGCAAAGAATTCACAAGAGTGTTTTATGCTGTCCTCCAAAATAGGACATGTCACAGCTTTCCTTCATCTGAACCCTAACGAGAAGTACATCTAACATGATCCCACCTCGTACCTCAGAAAACTGGGGAACACTGGAGGGGTTACAAGACAGATCCAGCAAATCTATATTAATAACTTCTCTGCTTGAAAATACAGGATAGCCAACCATAACATGATGATGCAGGTCCAAGCAATTAAATAGCACACAGTACAGGGTCCTTTAATTGTGAGGTTAATGGAAAACTATTTCTTCAGCAGGTGTGTATTGTCACAATAAACACAAAAATAAAGATACTGAAACTGTAACTTTCACAACTGACTGTATATGGAAATGATCACAAGACAGTTACCTCTCAGGCTCATGCTGCACCCCTCATCCCCATGTCCTGTACCCCAGTAAGAGACTCAGTCTATCCATTCAGTTTAGGAACAGGGCTGGACAGAGGACGAGAGTCAGTCACCAATGACATCATATCCAAATGCATCTGAGTATGTGATTTTATTATAGCACTTTATAACTAGATTGTACAAGGCATACATTAAACACTCAGTTCTGTTTTTTTTTTTTTTGTGGTAGGTTTGTTTGGTTAGTGCAAATGAGTAGAAAATATATCTTTATTGGCAAATGTTAGCAGGGGCTGGCTTAGGGAATTTTTGTCCCCCTACTTCAAAGCCACAAAAATGGGGAGGATGCCATCTTCTTGCTTCATAAGTACAGTGAGCTCTCACTTAACATCATCTAAGTTATCCCTCACTTAAAGTCACGGTTCATGGAAACTGTGCCTTTAGGTGATATGATGTAAAATGAAACCAATTTTACCAAAGGCTAATTGATATAAACAAGAGTTAAGTTCTTATGGCATATTTCTGGTCACAAACTTCTCAATAAAGACCTAAAACACAATTAAACAATGAAATAAATGTGAGCTATACATACATTTAAGAAAAAATAATAAAAATAAATCAGATAATTATTTACCAATTTTTGGTGAATCCATGAGTGACAGTGGTCATAGTGGTGGTGGGTTAAATCGAGGAATAAATGTGTGCAAAGCCAAAATTGTAAGGAGCACCTTCTATCATCACACAGTTTAGAAACAAAGAAGAATAAATAATGGTAGGCTTGCTGAGCACTTTCCGACCGCATGGTTTATTGTCTGCATTTGCATGATACTTGACAATTTTTATTTTACAGTAATTTGTATATTCATTCATTCATTCATTTTCCAACCCTCTTCAGGCTTGAGGGTGGCTGAAGCCCAATCCGGCAGCTCAGGCTGCAAAGCGGGAACCCGCCCTCAACCAGACACCATGCCGACTGTCCCATCACAGAGTGCTCACACACAGCCATACTCACTCACACTGGGACCATTGAGATTCGCCAATGAACCTCACGCACACAGCTTTTGGGTGTGGGAGGAAACTGGAGTACCCAGAGAAAACCCATGCAGGCATGGGGAGAACATGCAAACTCCACACAGGTGGAGGCCCCACCAAAAATGACTTTTTTTTCTCATCAATATTATAAAGAAATTACATTGACTGAAACAATATTATTCAAGGACCTGCTGTATCCTGAGATGTCAATTTTTTTTCCGGTAGGGTTAATAATATCACATTAAATGTCTTTCTTATGATTCCTAGGGGCTTAAAACCCTCTGTGAATGTTAAGGCACCTGGGTAGGGCTGAATTTCCTGCTGAGGCTGGTCCTCTGTGCTCCAACTTCAGGTGTGCTCTCTGCCTTGGCAGCTTGGGAGATGCAGGGTAGGGAACGTAAGCTCCCTGTGAGCACCATCTGCACAACACCCAGCCACAAAGGGCAAAATGCCAATGAAATAAGGTGCTCCCCAAAGTCCTCCTCCCTGTGGGCGATCCTCCTGGGTATATCCCAGTGCACAGTCCATGCTTGGCACTGGGGGGAAAGAGAAGTATAAAATACAACCTTTTGTCTCCCCCAGCCCTTTTCTTTTTTCTATTAATTAACAGTGTTCAGAATTTGCTTTCGAATACTTTGTTCCCCCACATTTAGGAAAATCTACACTGAATTTTGAAAAATCACTAATTACTACTTTTCATAATGTTTGGAAAGGACCACTTGGAACTTAGGTGATGAAGAGAGAGGATGGTAAAGAACATTCTGGAAACTTCTGCTATTGTCCAAAGACCATTTTTTCTGTTTTCCACTATGAAATTTTTCCATCAAAATGCAGGTATTTATGAAAGAAGGACAGGTAATTTCTAGTTCTTTCTCTTGGTCAGGTACCCTTAGAGATTAGATTCCCTTTTGTATTTTTAAAAGTAATTTTTATTTTTTTTTATTTTATCATTTTATGGGAGTACAAATATTATTAAGTTTACATATATTGCCCTTGCCACCTCTCCCCCCCAAATAATTTTTTTATTGATACATAATAAATGTACCTATTTTGGGGATACATGTGATAATTTAATACATTCATAGAATTTGTAAAGATCAGATTAGTATAACTGGGATATCCATGACCTTAAATATTTGTCTTTTCTTTATGCTTGAAACATTTAAACTATTCTCTTCTAGGTATTTTGAAATATACAATAGATCATCGTAAACTACAGTCACCCATTGATCTATCAAACACTAAGTCTTATTTTTTCTATCAAACATTATATTTGTACTAATTAATTAACCTCTCTTCATTCTTTCCTCCCCCATCCTATGATAACGACCAATCTACTCTGTATCTTCATGAGGTCCACGTTTTTTTTTTTTTTTTTTTTTTTGAGACAGAGTCTCACTTTTGTTGCCCAGGCTAGAGTGAGTGCCGTGGCGTCAGCCTAGCTCACAGCAACCTCAAACTCCTGGGCTCAAACGATCCTCCTGCCTCAGCCTCCCAAGTAGCTGGGACTACAGGCATGTGCCACCATGCCCGGCTAGTTTTTTTTGTATATGTATTTTTTTTTTAGTTGGTCAATTAATTTCTTTCTATTTTTTTTAGTAGAGACGGGGTCTCACTCAGGATGGTTTCGAACTCCCAACCTCGAGCAATCCGCCCGCCTCGGCCTCCCAGAGTGCTAGGATTACAGGCGTGAGCCACCGCGCCCGGCCGAGGTCCACGTTTTTAACTCCCACATGTGAATGAGAACATGCGATATTTGTTTTTCTGGGCCTGGCTTATTTCACTTAATATAGTGACCTCTAGTTTCATCCATGTTGCTGCAAATGACAGGATCAAATTCCTTTTTATGGCTGATACTATTCCATTGTGTATTTATACCACATTTTCTTTATCCATTCATCTATTGATGGATACTTAGGTTAATTCCATATTTTGGCTATTGTGAACAGTGCTGCAATAAACATGGGAGTGTAGACATATTGATTTCCTTTCCTTTGGATATCCTTTTTGCATTATTATTATTTTTTTTTGAGACAGTCTGGCTCTGTTGCCTGGGCTACAGTGCTGTGGCGTCAGCCTAGCTCACAGCAACCTCAAACTCCTGGGCTCAAGCAACCCTACTGCCTCAGCCTCTCAGGTAGCTGGGACTACAGGCATGCGCCACCATGCCTGGCTAATTTTTTCTACATATATTATTAGTTGTCCAGCTAATTTCTATTTTTTTTTTTTTAGTAGAGACGGGGTCTCGCTCTTGCTCAAGATGGTCTCAAACTCTCGATCTCATCAGATCCTCCCACCTCAGCATCCCAGAGTGCTAGGATGACAGGTGTGGGCTACCGAGCCAGGCCTTTTTTGCATTTTTTGATCAAATGATTACAATGGGTTTCAACTTTGGCTGCACATTAAAATCATCTGGTGAGTGTTTAAAAATCCCAGTACTCAGGATGTCCTCAAGACTAATAACATTAGAAACTAAAGGCTGGAACCCAGGCATCAGAAATTATTTTAAGCTCCCCAGAGAAATCCAATGTGCAGCCCAGGACAATGACCACTGATCATAGGTGAAAACAATGATGTTCCCTGGTCTCTTTCAGCCAGAGCTGAGAAGTGTGTTTGAATAGTTCACTATCTGTTTTCCTTGGTTCCACTGATACATTTTGCAGAGGAGCAATTTGAGACAACCTATATAAGACAACAGGAAATTACTACATTATAAAAAACAGAAAAAATTTTTAAAAAAAATCCCGAACAAATTGGTGATATAGGAGCAAGGTTTTGTCCAATCATGGCACTCTAGTCATCTGAATAACAACTGAATTCCAATTATTATCTTCTACCCGCAGCCATCTAAAACCCCACTGTTCTCAGATTTTGGCACTCTTTCTGTTTTAAATGAGTCACTGTTGTTTTTACACACAAGAAGCTCACATCTTAATAGACCAAAATAAAATCATATTGTCAAAAATCTAGCAGCAATCAGTTATTTTGTCTGTGGAGGAATGATAATGTCCTCCTCATGTTTGAGGCAATAGGAGAAATTATAAACACGAGAGTGAACAGCTTTCATCATGAAGACAGAAAATTTTACTACCCACGATAACTAAATTATAATACCAAAAAAGCTCTTGATTAGGAAAAACTTGCAAAATAGAAAAAAGGCTTAATATCTGTAATCAAATGAATCACAATCCAAAATATAAATGTGTAAATAAGTCAGTCAGGAGAAACTACCAGGAAAAAGTGACTGAAAACTATTCAAGCTTACTAGAAATTTAAAAATGTACGTTGAAAGTATGGAATTCTACCTATTTAATTTGCAAAATAATAATAACATACAAAATGGAGATGAATTGGGTGCACTTTAACATTGCTGGTGACTATGTAAATTGGAACAAATTTTTATAACAATAAAAAACTTAAAAAAATTCATAATCAGAAATCTTATAATTTTCTACCAGAGAAGTTTTCTTTGGAAAATAATTTCAAAAATAAAGATAGCTTAGCCGGGTGCAGTGGCTCACGCCTGTAATCCTAGCTCTCTGGGAGGCCGAGGCAGGTAGATCGTTTGAGCTCAGGAGTTCGAAACCAACTTGAGCAAGAACGAGACCCCGTCTCTACCATAAATAGAACAAAATTAATTTGGCTAACTAATATATATAGAAAAAATTAGCTGGGCATGGTGGCACATGCCTGTAGTCCCAGCTACTTGGGAGGCTGAGGCAGCAGGATTGCTTGAGCCCAGGAGTTTGAGGTTGCTGTGAGCTAGGCTGACGCCACGGCACTCACTCTAGCCTGGGCAACAGCGTGAGACTCTGTCTCAAAAAAAAAAAAAAAAAAGATAGCTTAATGCAGTAATATTTATTGTATTGTTGCCTCCTATAGAAAAACATTTATGGAAATTTCAATGTCTTAGAGTGGGAAACTGTAAGTTATAGTATATTATATAAATTGATCATGAAAGTATACTACATAGCTATGAAAGAGATAATTATGAATAGTATGTAATAAGATGAAAATATTTCAAAATGTGTGATCAAATTAAAATATAAAACTAAATATTTATGTTGATTATTACTATGTATAACGATACATGAAAAGAAAACCAGCTAGAAGAGAATATTTAAAAATGAAATTAGCTGTATAAGTACATGATATTATAAATTATTTGTATTTCTTTTAAAATTCCTTAAGGAATTTAAGGTCTTTGTCCTTCATAAAAAATATGTGCTTTTTGATACAGAGTATTTGAAAAATAGAAAAACAATTAGAGTGAAGAAAAAAAATCTTCCAGAGTTCCAAAAGTTAAAGGCAACCACTATCAGGATATGTTTCTTACAGTAAAAGTATGAGAGCTAGAAGTCCACAGTACATTTTTATTTTAGGAATTTAAATGAAGCATGCAGTGATTCTATTTCGTTATGCTATGGGGAACACACATTAACATGGCCACGATTAATGGTGGTGATAACTAATTTATTACATCCTGTCATGAAGTATAATTTATTTTCCAAGGACTCCTTCCTTCTGATGCTAGTTGTATTTCAATTAGTCACTCCCGCATCACCTTCACCCTCTGCTCTCGTTTCTCAACACCTTAAATATCATCCTAAATTTAGAGGTTCCATTTTAGACATGTGCTGATCCAAAAACAATTCCTTTAATTTAATGGAGTTTAAAGTAACTATTTGGACCCTGCTGTAGCAGCACAATTTCATTTAGCTAAGACCTTGGCTAGGACCTTTTTTTCTGTTCCATGTTAGATGCTGCTAAGTCACCGAGAGACAAACTATGTCCTCAAGGCACTAGAGGACGTAGGACCCTAGAACAACACTCTGGATAATATAATTTTTGTCCTAGACTTTTCTCCTTTCAAATAGTTTTTATTTTAATTTAATTTAATTTTTTTGAGACAGAGTCTCACTCTGTTTCCCGGGCTAGGGTGCCATGGCGTCAGCCTACCTCACAGCAACCTCAAACTCCTGGGCTCAAGCAATCCTTCTGCCTCAGCCTCCCAAGTAGCTGGGACTACAGGCATGTGCCACCATGCCTGGCTAACTTTTTTGTATATATATTAGTTGGCCAATTATTTTCTTTCTATTTATAGTAGAGATGGGGTCTCGCTCTTGCTCAGGCTTGTTTTGAACTCCTGACCTCGAGCAATCCACCTACCTCGGCCTCCTAGAGAGCTAGGATTACAGGCGTGAGCCACCTCGCTCAGCTGATTTATATATTTATATATATATATATATACATATATATATATATATATATATATATATATATATATATATATATATATGTTGTCCAGCTAATTTCTTTCTATTTTTTTAGTAGAGACAGGTCTCATTCTTGGTCAGGCTGGTCTCGAACTCCTGAGCTCAAATGATCCTTCCGACTTGGCCTCCCAGGGTGCTAGGATTACAGGGGTGAGCCACCACACCCAGCCTCAAATAGTTTTTAACTTTGTTTTTCTCTCATTATAATAGTAATACATGCGCATTGTAGAAACTTTTAAACTTTGAATTTTAAATTAAATCATAAAAAAATGAGAAAAAGATTCATCTAACACTCTGAGGCAAATCCTATTACATTTTAGCACATTCCCTTCCAGTCTCTTCTTCTGTATTAGCTGATGTTTAATATCAAAGCCAATTTCTCACCACAAAGTTAAACATCTCTGATTGCCACGTGAGGGAATTTTGTTCTGAAAGTTCACAAGCCTCTGCTCAGCCTCATCTTATTAGGGCTTTTCCATCCCGTATCCCAGCCATACCAAACTGTCAATGGTTTCTCTAAGGTGCTGTTTAAACATCATCAGCATTCGACACTCTCCCAAAGGGACTGGCTACACACCCTCATCCACCTGCCTTTCCTTTCCTGTTTGTTTGGTTGGCAATCGCTGGGTGCCGAATTTGTGGTGGACAGATTATAACATGTGTAGGGCACCAACAATAGCAAAAGGCACCCCCAAATGGGGAGAACATCAGAATAATTAGAACATGCTATTTAAATTTCAGCAAACATGTAACTTTTGTGCCATTTTGAAAACTATAACTTTATTCTGCAGTCTAGCAATTACTTTTATTTGAAGTTATCTTAAGCACAGAGGATGATGTGTGGAGGGCAGCAATGGCTTAGAGTCTTAAGACCACTTTAAATTCTTGGGTCTGTAAGTTTATATTTAGTAAATAATGGAAGAATTTTAACATCAGTACAAAAAGCAAGAGGGATCTCTCTCTTTCTCTATATAACAAAAACGCAATCCAGACTTATTTTTCTTTTCAAGAACAAGGTAACACTAGTGGAAATGAAAATAAATTACAACAAGATATAATGTTACCTCATATGTCACTTTTGGATATATCACTCCTTAGTCCTTTTCCGAACGTGACCTTTATCCCAGTACCTTATGTTGCTGATAGTGTAGGAACAAATTGTGAAATTTCAATCATGTGACTATTGTTTACTCAGTTCTGTATTTTAGAAGATTTGGAGTAAATAGCTTACAAATGAATTCTTACTAAGAGTTAGGAAACCAGTGATTTACAGATTCAACACAATCTCCATCAAAATACTGTCATATTTCACAGATCTAGAGAAAATAATTCTATGCTTCATTTGAGACCAAAAAAGAGCACAAGTAGCCAAAGCCATCTTAAGGAAAAAGAACAAATCTGGAGGCATCACATTACCAAAGTACCTCAAATTATACTACAAGGCTATAGGTAACCCAAATAGCATGGTACTGGTATAAAAGTAGACACATAGATCAATGGAACAGAATAGAGAACTCAGAAATAAAACCAACTACCTACAACCAACTGATCTTTGACAAAGCAGACACAATACACACTGAGGAAAGGAAGCCCTATTCAATAAATGATGCTGAGAAACTGGATAGATACATGCAGAAGAATGAAACAAGACCACTACCTCTTACCACTCACAAAAATTAATTCAAATGGATAAGAGATTTAAATATAAGTCATGAAGACATAAAAGTTCTAGAAGAAAATGTAGGAAAACTCTTCAAGACATCAGCCTAGGCAAAGATGACTAAGACCCCAAAGGCAAATACAACGAATGACAACAAAAATAAATAAATGGGACTTGATTAAATTAACAAGTCTCTGCACAGCAAAGGAAATAATCAACAGAGTAAATAGACGACATACAGAACGGGAGAAAATATTCACAAACTGTATGCCTGATAAAGGACTAATATTCAGAACATACAAAGAAATCAAACAAATTAGCAAGGAAAAGAAAAATCCCAAACACTACCATTAAAAAGTGGGCAAAAGACATGAACAGAAGTTTTTCAAAAGAAGATAGACAAAGACAAAAGGCTAACAGACATATGAAGAAATTCTCATCATCACTTATTATGAAGGAAATGCAAATTAAAACCACAATGAGAGGCTGGGTGAGATGGCTCACGCCTGTAATCCTAGCACTCTGGGAAGCTGAGTCGGGCAGATCGCTCAAGGCCAGGAGTTCGAAACCAGCCTGAGCAAGAGAGAGACCCCCGTCTCTACTATAAATAGAAAGAAATTAGCCAAAACAACTAAAAATAGAAAAAATTAACAAGGCACAGTGGCATGTGCCTATAGTCCCAGCTACTCGGGAGGTTGAGGCAGGAGGATGGCTGGGAGCCCAGGAGTTTGAGGTTTCTGTGAGCTAAGCTAATGCCACGGCACTCTAGCCTAGGCAACAGAGTGAGACTCTGTTTCAAACCCCGCCCCTCCCCCCAAAAAACCACAATGAGATATCAGCTTACCCATGTCAGAATGGCCATTATTATTATTATTTTTTTGAGACAGAGTCTCACTTTGTTGGCCAGGCTAGAGTGCCATGGCGTCAGCCTAGCTCACAGCAACCTCAAACTCCTGGGCTCAAGCGATCTTTCTGCCTCAGCTTCTCGAGTAGCTGGGACTACAGACATCACTACCACGACCGGCTAATTTTTTCTATATATATTTTACTTGGCCAATTAATTTCTTTCTATTTATCGTAGAGATGTGGTCTCGCTCTTGCTCAGGCTGGTTTTGAACTCCTGACCTTGATTGATCTGCACGGCCTTGGCCTCCCAGAGTGCTAGGATTATAGGTGCAAGCCACTGCGTTCAGTCAGAGGGGTCATTATTAAAAAGTCAAAAAAAAAAAAAGATATCGACATGGATACAAACAGAAAGGAATAATTTATACACTGTTGGTGAGAGTGCAAATTAGTATAACCTCTATGGAAGACAGTATGGAGATTCCTCAAAGAAATAAATGTAGGCTTACCACTCAACCCAGCAATTCACTATTGTATATCTACCCAAAGGAAAAAAAGTTGTTTTATAAAAAAGACACCTGCACTTGAATGTTTATTACAGCACAATCCGCAATTGCAAAGATGTGGAATCAACCTAAGTGCCCATCAATTCATGAGTGGCTTAACAAAATGTGGTGTGTGTGTATACACACACACACACACACACACACACACACACACACACACACACACCGTGGAGTACTACTACTCAGCCATGACAAGGAATGAAGTAATGTCTTTTGCAACAACTTGAATGGAACTGGAGACCATTATCCTAAGTGAAATATCTCAGGAATGGAAAAACAAACACTACATGTACTCGCTAATAATTGGCAGCAAATCAATGGGCACATATGGGCACAAAGAGATCTAAAGGTCATTGGAAATCAAGAAGAGGGGAGGGGAAAGCAGGGGAGGGGTAATAAAACCCACCTATTGGGTACAATGAACACTATTTGGATGATGAGCAAACTAAAAGCCCTGACTTAAGCATTATAAAAGCTATCCATGTAGCAAAAACTTGTATCTTCTTAATATTTTGAAATAAAAGATAGTTGGGAAATTTTTGATGCAGCTGTGAACACATTCCCATTACTGTTTTCTAGGCTATAGAATTAAAATGGTGCAAATATTTTAAAAAATTCTGAAAAATAGAAAAAATTGTTTTTTATTGGGTAAACAGTCCAAGTATCCATATCTGTAGCATCTATTGGCTTCACAATTAAATATATTTTTGAGGGTTTAAAGCAATCTTTTATTTAAAGAGCTAATTTTATTATTTTGCATAGGCAATTGCATTTTCCTGTGTATTTTTACCAAAGTACATGTAATTTATATAGCAAATGTTGTTAGCACAACTGAAGATTACAGATTGATGGAGATTTGATAGAGACTGCAGAACTTAGCTGGGCTTGCCATTTATATGTTTATTTTTTTAAAACTGATGTTTATTTTCCATCAACCTTATTTCCATTTTGTTTAAGAGCCTGTGGAAGAACAGCTTAAGCCCAATCAGCGGTTGTGCCCATTAGGTGGCCTGGGTGGCGAGAGCTGCAGAGCAGGCTTCTGTGGCAGGCCGGGTGTTCCAGCCTTCAGTGGGAACCCGCTGAATAGGCTCGGAGGGCACCTGCACACCTTCAGGCCAGTCTGCAACCTCAGGTAGCGTAGCAGTGAGCTCAGGAGTTAGAGCAGGCCATTCACCCTGAAATTCCTCCTTGGTCACAGCTTTTTCACAGGAGCTTGCTCTTCTTTTTTTTTTTGAGACAAAGTCTCACTTTGTTGCCCAGGCTAGAGTGAGTGCCATGGCATCTGCCTAGCTCACAGCAACCTCAAACTCCTGGGCTCAAGCGATCCTTCTGCCTCAGCCTCCCAAGTAGCTGGGACTACAGGCATGCGCCACCATGCTAGGCTGATTTTTTTCTACATATATCTTAGTTGGCCAATTAATTTCTTTCTATTTATAGTAGAGACGGGGTCTTGCTCTTGCTCAGGCTGGTTTCGAACTCCTGACCTTGAGCAATCCTCCCGCCTCGGCCTCCCAGAGTGCTAGGATTACAGGCGTGAGCCACCGCGCTCGGCCTCTTCTTTTTCAATATCACCAGGATCTCTGTAGCAGCAGAGATGAGGCACGATCGCTCATGGGTGTTCACAGGAGACGGTGCCATGTGCGAGCAGAACTGCCCAGGCCAGCATCCGCCAATCAGACCCACTGAATGGAGTCCTCGTTGTTACATGGGCTGGCGATGTCCACATAACAGAGGAGCATCTGTGTTAACGGTATGCGGGTTAACATAACAGGCCTCTGTGAGAAGCTGGTGCTCAGCCCTGGGATCAGTAACCAGGTGTGGCTCCTGGCAGGCTGCCTGGACCCGGTTAGAGAAGGTTCCTAGAGCGAAGCGGCCAGCAGCAGCAGTGGCTCCAGTGGCAGCGGCAAACTTCAGCACAGCCCGCTGGCCAGTATTCCTGGAGGATATGACATTGACATCAACAGGTTTTCAATGGCAACGATGGCAAGAGCTGCCAGCAGAAGCTTTTCCCAGTCCCCTTCAGATTTGACGTAGATGCCATCACTTTTCCTTTTGCAGATGTGCTGTTCCATTTGAAAGTCAAGGTTGGTGCCACCTAAGTGGGTTCCTGCTGCAAGGAATTTGAGATATCCTCCTCCTTCATTTGCAGGACATCAAGGGCTCTGGACATAGTGACAATTTCTCAAGTTACAATGGGAACCTGGAATCATGCTGTATGCACAGCTCTCTGGGTAGGGTGGAAAGCCTATTTTGTTTTTTAGTGTTATGACATTCTTGACATGGAACAGAAAATTTAGGACTGAGAATAAATAATCCTAGGACACATTCAAATACACTATCAGAGGAAGAGAAGAGGAGGCAACCAAAATGACATCTTGAAACTGGGAAAGCAAACGGACAAGTTAGGTAACTGACTAGATGACAGCAGAGAGAAAACCCCATGCCAACACTGGGAAAGCTAAGAAACAATACGATTTACAGTTTAGGAGACTCAAAAGGCTCAGGAATTGGCAGCATTAGGTACCTCTGGGTCTAGGGGGTAAAGGGACATAACTAAGACAAGGAAGGTTGTGAGAAATCTGTGCCAGACCCCTAGATGGTCCTCTACTTTTCCAGCAGAAGGCAGAAATCTTTGGATGAGAGGTCATGCTTGCATCCAAAGATACATGCGATACAGTCCAAGGACTAGTATTAAAACAAAAGCTGGGGTATTAAGTAACCACATACAGACTGAATGTTGAGAACATGCCACCACCCACTCATCATCATCACAATGGCAGTGAGACTCTTATCCTCCAGGAGTTTGGATAAATACTCTCTAAGGAATCTGACCAGCACAAGAAGAAAGAGCTAAAGATATTGGCACTAGGAATTCCCCAAGAAACGGCTGACCCCCTAATGGCAAAGATCAAAGCTGATCAGCCGATTCTCCAATAATATGCTCAGGAATTCCAGTTACCCTGGTAGTACCCACACTTTATGAGGAGACATCCAGGGTTTACCAAATACTTGAGAAAATCTTTCAACACAAAGATAGAGATCACAAGCAATTAAAAGGAAATAGAAACGAAGGAAAAGAAAATTTCAAAGCACTGTCATTAATATTTTCATAACTATTTATAAGGCTGGATACTGTATCCATGCAACAAAAATAGGATGCTGAAATAAAGGAAAACGTAGTGAATAACAACAATAAAGAAACTTAGAAATGATAGTAGAAATGAAAATCTCAGTAAGAGGTTCGGATAATAAAGTTGACCCAAACTTCTAGAAAGTAGAGCACAAAGACAAAGAGGTAAAATGTGGGAGAGGAAAGATAAGAAAATCATGGCCAATCTGCAAGTCCAGCTTCCAAATAACAGATTTCCATAAAGAGAGAACAGAGAAAATTATAAAAAGAAATCAATAAAATATTCTAGAATGGAAAAATATCTATTTCCAGATATGCAAGCTCTTAAAAAATTTGCTTTCCATGCACTCTTCATGTACATGGAAAAATTATAGAACAGCAGATCAGATAGTGGTTGCCAGGAATGTACTAGGGATGTATTTCATCAAAATGGAAAAGTAAACCAAGATAGAGGAAGACACAGGCACAGAAAACATGAGAGACACACCAGGAGTCAGCAGGGTGATGGTGAAGGGAAATCCCTGTGCACAGGTGGGGAGGAAAATTGGTCCAGATAGGATTAGTGTGAATTAAGGGACAGCATATGGACAGCTGTCATTACCATGCCTTCTGTCACCATATCACATTTTATTAATACATGAACAAATATTGGAGTTTTACTTTCTGAAAGAATGAAGCAAATCAAGAAAGATGAAAACGTGAGATCCTGGAAACTGGGAATCCAATCTAGAAGAAAATAAAAGGGAATTCCAAAGATAACAGCTGGGCAGCAGGCTGAGAGAGCAGCCAGGTCAGATAAAAAGAGGATGAAGTTTTCCAGGATGTATTCTCCAAGAAAAGTCACAATGGAACTGACTGGTTACCTGATGCAATTGACCTTGTGGAAAATTTTACTGAGAGACTGTTGGAAGATGTGGAAAGAATTATGAAAACAACAACACACACGGTATTTATTTACTACAGGAAATGCAAAAACTAAGAAACAATTGTAGTGCAATATAATACATAGACATTTAATGTAGACATTAAATTTTGGCATCAAAAAACTTTAGTAACATATATTAGAAGGATGTGAGGGTCTGCAGAAAGAAAACAGTGAAAAAAGAGCTAAATCTTCATTTACCAGAATAGGAAGTAAATAGATGACATTCAAAATTGATTAACCAGAAGTTAGCAGTATGCACATATTATTGATAAATATAGATGTGGATGTGTAATTTTTTTTAAAAAAAACCATCTAAAAATATAGAAAATGGTTGCTTCTGGAAAGGAGGCTGGGGGTTGGGGAGGCAGAGTGGGAGCGTGGAGGAAGAAATCGATCATATTCCATTATAAAGAGCCTATATTATTTGATTTTAAATTTATTTCATTATTTTTCAATTAAGCTTTCAATTTTGAGGTAATTGTAGATCCTCATGTGGTTGAAGACATAATACAGAGATCCTGTGTACCCTCTGCCCAGTTTCTCCCAATGGTAACACCTTGCAAAACTATAGTGCAACATCACAGCCAGGATATTAAGGTTGATGCAGTCATTTCCATCACCACAAGTGCTCATGTCGCCCTTTTCGAGCCACACCCCTTCCCTCCTATCTCCCAGCCATGATTCCTGGCCACCACTCATCTGATCTACTTTTCTATAATTTTGCCGTTTCAAGAATGTTATATAAACAAATAATATAGTATGCGACCTTTTGGAATTGACATTTTTTTTTCTTAACTCAGTGTAATTTCCTCAAGATTCCTCCAAGTTGTTGTGTGTATCAATAGTTCCCGTGCCTGTATTGCTGAGCAGTAGTCCATGGCGTGTGTGCACCAGTCTGTTTATCCATTCACCTGCTAAAGGACACCTGGATTGCTTCCAGTTTTGGGTTGTTATGAATAAAGCTGCTCTAACTATTCACGTATAGGTTTTCTATGAACATAATTTCTCTGGGATGAATGCCCAAGACTAAAATTACTTGGTCATATAGTAACTGCATATTTCATTTTGTAAGAAACTACCAAACTGTTTTTCAGGGAGACTGTACTATTCCTCATTCCCACCAGCAGTGTATGAGTGATCCAGCTTCTCTGCATCTTCCCCAGCATTTTGTGTTGTCATTATTTTTTAAATTTTAGCCTTTCTGATAAATATGTAGTGATATCTCCTGTAATTTTAACTGGCCCTTCCCCAGTGACTAATGATATTAAATATCTTTCCATGTACTTGTTTTCCATCTGTATATCCTCTTCAGTGAAATGTCCATTTGTGTTTTTTGCCTATTTTCGAATTCAACTCTTGTTTTCTTGTAGAGTTTTGAGAGTTCTTTAGTCTAGATACTAGTCTTTTGTCAGATATGACATTTGTACATATATTCTCTTCATTTGCAGTTTGCCTTTTCATCCTCTTAGGGTCATTTGCACAGCAAAAGTTTTTAATTTGGATGAGATCCACTTTCTCAATTTTTCTTTTATGGAGAATGCTTTTAGTATCTAGCCTAAGAACTTTTTGCTCAGCAATACATCCCAAAGATTTTCCTTTGTGTGTTTTTTTCCTAAAAGTTTTATGCTATATATTTAAGTCCATGATTCACTTTGAGTCATCTTTATTATTTGACTTTTAAAACTAGGTATATGTATTTGGTAAAACAAAAACTCTTAGAAAGAAATCTAAAAGGCTCAAAAAATAATGCTGGCTCTTACTACTTGTAATACATTCTATGTATTTCCTATTCTGTCCTACCCCAGGACCCCTTAGACCAGACCCTCCCATCTCATCCCATAACTTCTCATCTCATCCTATTTCACTGCATGAAAAAAGCGCTGATCATAACCTAGTCATTTGATTTCATGACGTTTTACCATGGCTTGAAAAGCACAGTAGACACAGTCTTTCTTGTCTGGTGCTCATCCCTCATCTTTACTTTTCAATATGTCTTCGTTACTGACTTCATCACTAATTCTATCTCAGACATTTGAAAAAAATCGCCCACTGCTCTTTGACATGAAAGATAAAAAAAACCTATTTTGTCCTGAGGTTTGTTATCTGCCCCCTTTCCACATGATTCTCTACAAGGTGATGAGAAATGCACAAGGTCTGCATTTCTGCTACTTGACACAAGCCCTGAAGCTCAGGAGAGCACTGGCAGGTTCAATAGCTGGTTGAAATAAATGCTGAGAAAATGAGAGGTACTCTTGTCATTTTCTCTTTTATGTTCTGTACCTTTTCTACAGTCACAGCAGAAATAGAACACCATCTCCTTATCGCTTGCAAAAATATATTCTTGGTGACTTCCTGAAATATTTTTTATCTCAACTTTCATTGCAGACTTTTGGTACACAGTTGATTATTCCTATGGCAGGCAAAACAGACTGTCCACAGTGCCTGCAACCACGGTAAACTAGGTTGCTGGGAGGTTCAATCAAAATAGTGATCTAACTGTGCTTGCCAAATAGACTGACCCATACTCTTTTGAGATCTGGCAAATCTGATTTTTATTGTGTTTGTTCTCAGGCTTGCTGATTAGCAACATTAGAAGTACTATTAATAATTCACACTAATGAGGGGGTCCATTATGTAAGATACTACTGCACTGGAACATTTTCTCTTTATAATCAAAGACCCCACTTACGCTGAGTAGATAATTCATGCATACTCAGCATCTTAAATTATGCTAATTATGATATAAATTTCTCTAAGACTCTCCGTTAAGGATGGTCAATTAACCTTACTTACTGGCTAGCAGAAATACTGGCAAAATTTCATAAATAGTTCTTGGCACTTAATTAAAAGGAATCTCTCTGTTTTGAGTGATGATATGAAGCACTAGAGAGCTTTTGAAAACAATTAGTATGGCCTCTACTGCTAACATTGCTGGTCACACCACAATAATGGCTTAGCAACTGTCGATAAGGTAAAAAGAAAAAACATAAAAAATTTTGTTTCCTTTCTTCTTTTTAATTACATATGTTATGTATGTATGCTATATTAAAATGGGAACACTAGAATATGTTTTTATGTGTTCTTTAAAAATTATCTCAACTGTAAGGGAATAGAGGAGTTCATTATGTTCTTAAAATCACTGAAATACCCACTTATTGCCTACCTCAGCACTCAGTGATTCAGCAATAACACTTTGAATAATCTTATGCCTGAGAATAGGCACATCCTATGCCTCAGTGATGCATTTTGTGTGCGGGTTTTTTATAACCCTAAAGCAATTTTTATTAATAAAATTTAATTAATTGACTCTTGAATAATTAAATATTGAATAATTTATCTGTTCATAATCTGTTCATTATTCATTCAAAATAAATATTTTCCAAGCAACTACCATGTGCCACACACTGTGCTGTCATATAGTAAGCCAACGCCTCTCTCCCGGAGTGACTGAAATATTTCGGTCATCAGGGCAGCCACCATTTAACATATGAACTTCTACTTAACCTTGTAACAGAGGTCCTAGCCAGCCCAACAAGCTATTAAAAGAAAAGGTTTTAGGGACTGAAAAGGAGAAAAAAAAACTGCTGCTATTTACACATGATAGGATTGTTTACATAGAAACCCCCTCTCGCCCCCAAAAAAGAAATATTTGTGTCATCTTTAATGAAGGCAATGATCTCTGATAAATAGTAATATCATGGAGCATAATAAACATAACTTCATTCTTTCTATGATTGTATGAATTATTCAACATGAGGACTCTTAAAACTCAGAATGAAGGAATAAAGTTTGCATGAGCATATATATAACTTTTAACCTTCTATTTACCACAGATAGGAATTGCCATCAAGTACGGGAAGGAGGGAAGATGAAAGCATGCAAATTCATGAAGTCCAGGACTTCAACTTATTAAAATTAATGCAGAAATTAGCATTAATGAATTAAATACAGTCACTATATTGAGCACATTATATCTCATTATTACTCATGCAACCCTATTAGGTGGGTATCGTTCCTGCTACTTTAGAGAGCCAGAGAGAAAGAGAGAGGAAAGAGAGAGAAACAAACTAAAATGCAGTGAGATTAAGTCACTTGTCTCATCTCAACCTAGTGGAGGAACCAGGATTTGACACAAGTTCTGTTTTACTGCAAAATCATGCACTGTGTCTGATTAATTCAATTTTCATAAAATATTCCTTGAGAACTTACCATTCTCATGGCACTATGAGTTTTCTCAATAAAAAAACAAAAACATAAAACTTACAGCATTGTGAAAACATTTTTTTACTCATAATTACAAAAACCAATTTTTATAGATTTTTATAGTTCCTCTGCAAAAGGCATTTGTAACAAGAGCAAGGTAAATTCATAGTCTAAAAGGACTGCCTTTATCAGAACCAAATGTCGAGTGTAATCCTGGCAGAGCCAAGTGGCCAGCCAACCACATTCAGATCATTGAGATAGTCATTGCTACACATCTGAAGCATCATCTTCAGAGAGCCTCCTTACTCAGTAGTAATATAGCTGAACTAGGTCAAATTAGAACAGAGTGATGAATTGCTCTTCCCATTCTAGACTAAGACAGACAGTACTTCATCATAGGGAGACATTCTGAATCAGTGTGACTTAGAGGGACTTATTTAATCCTATCTCTACAGGGATGAGATCTGTTTTTTTGAACCATATTCAGAAACATCTGATCTCAATCAAAGCAGTCATACTTTATGATAGTCCTACAAACTGCAGAATCACTAATCTGCATTACGATTAAATCAAATCTGTTGGGGAATTCTAAGTAGATCTAGCACATTTTTTTCTCAACTTTCAACTCTTATTGGGCTAGCAGTGATACTGCCAGAAAATGCCAATGTGTCAACCCTGAGATCATTTGGAGCAGCTCGACCTGAGATGGCAACATAAGTGTTGCTTTCGAAAAATAACGGAAATTACTGGTGCATTACTTTCATTGATGCATGAAGGGACAGAGAGAGAATATTTGTAGTGTATACAATGATAAAGGGGCATGGATTGAACAGATTTGCCATATTTACTAAAAAAGAAGACAATAAATCATTACACTAACACTAAATATATAGCTGATTTATACCAAGCTTTGTTCATTCATTCCTTAGCAATGTGAATTATATACAAGAAAACATGCTAAGTAGCAAGCATGGTAGAACATAAAAACTTTGAAATTATACCTAAGTGCAATTTCAAACTCCAACTTCAGCATTTAGACAGAAGTATGTGGGCAAGTTATTTACATTTTCTGAGTCTCACTTTCCTTATCTGCAAAATGGCTATGTGGGTATTAAATGAACCAACACATAGAAAATGCCTAGTCAATGCGTAGCCTATATTAGGTGCTAACGATGCTATTTTCCTTTCTTTTCCTTCTTAGGCTCTGGAAGTGTGCGAAACTCTAGGGAGAAATTGAAAAATGAATCAGGGCCGGGCTTGGTGGCTCATGCCTGTAATCCTAGCACACTGGGAGGCTGAGGCAGGCAGATTGCTCAAGGTCAGGAGTTCGAAACCAGCCTGAGCAAGAGTGAGATCCTGTCTCTACTATAAATAGAAAGAAATTAATTGGCCAACTAACATATATATATATGTATATATATATATATAGAAAAAATTTGCCGGGCATGGTGGCACATGCCTGTAGTCCCAGCTACTTGGGAGGCTGAGGCAGGAGGATCACTTGAGCCCAGGAGTTTGAGGTTGCTGTGAGCTAGGCTGACGCCACGGCACTCACTCTAGCCTGGGCAACAGAGTGAGACTCTGTCTCAAAAAAAAAAAAAAAAAAAGAATCAGACACTCATACCGTCTTCATAGAACCAATAGGATGCTGAAAATAGTAAAAGCAAATAAGCTACAAATGACTAGGACTGGGATGGTAAGATGCAATGCTGGCCCCAATACTTGCAGCTCCTCACTTGAAGAGGTGGAATCTCTTTCCCTACGTCTTGCATTTGGGCTGTCCCTGTCATTTGCTTTGACTAACAGGATGTAGTGGACATTAAACTGTGACAGTTTGAGCCTGAACTTCTAGAGGCTGTGCAGGTACTGCTTGTACTAATCTTAGGAATCCATGGCAACCGTCCAGCCTGGTGAACCAGTCCAGCCTGCTAGAGGGTGAGAGACCACATGGGGCAGAGAAGAGTCATCCCAGCTGACTCCCGTAGGCCAGCCAGCCCCGGCCAACACAGCAGCTGATCACAGAGTATGAGTGAGTCCAGCCAAGACCAGAAGAACTGCAGAACAGACTTGTGGGCCAAACAAATGGTTGCTGTTTTAAGCCACTAAGTCTGAGGGGGAGGGGGTCAGTTATGCAGCAACAGATAACTGATACATATGTAAGGAGATATGGGATCATGACATTTTTCAACCAAAACACAAAATATGGGAACAACAGTTTCAAAGCAATTTTGGGAATGATTAGTCACCAATTCCAACAGAATGATGTGGCACACCAGTTGCTACTGCATTAGATTAATGAAAGATGTAAACCTCTCACTGGTGGGAATTAAGGGATTCATATGCATATGATTCTTGGTAACTGGGGGTACAGAGATTAATTTTCCCCCAGCAATATTATTTTTGGAGTCCAGGAACTATTGTTATACATTGTACATGGCAACAGAAGAAAAAGATGACAAGGGAAGAAAAGCTGGGAAAAATTAGACATTGTAAACAAAATATCTGTAAAAGGGATTTGGGACAATATGAGGGAGTTTCATACTGCAGGTAGCAAAAGCAAAGTGTGTCTTTTTCCTATGTCAGCTGTTTATTGCAGAAAAAGGATCCTGGTCTTTACCTAACCTTTTTTTTTTTTCCTTCTTTACCAAGTAGAGCACACCATGGAAGCGATTAAATATAATTTTAAAATTGTGTCATATTGGTTTCTCTTTGTGAAGCAGACAACTAAGTGTGCCTCTGAAGGAAATAATTTGAGATGTGCGAATGAAAAATCACCATGCAGCTGAAAAGTGCTTCTCTTAAACATGGGCTAAATTCTGTGATTTGTGCAATGGTTAACTTTGTGCTTATTTTGTGCAGATTTCAGAGGTCACCCACAGGTTATTTCTGACAAGAGTGAAGTCTGAAGAGTGAGGACGATGCCTTTTGTTCCCCTAGTGCCAATTGATACTGTCATTGGAGTAAGGCTGGGGTGGTAAGACTTAAGAGACGAATGGAAAGTTCCTTGGGGTGGCAGTTGTCACATCTACTCACCGCTTGCTAAATGCCCTGGAAAATGCTAGTCCCAAGCAGTGGCCCTCAAATACTTTCTGATTTGAATTGTAATCCTCCAGTTGAGGGCTCATCCAAATTGTACGTAGAATCCACTGTGGAACCCATACTGTGGAGCACACACACAAACCTTGTAATGACAGATGGGACACACTTCGCAGGACAATAGGGCCCACAGTGAGAGGGGAGAGAAATAGCAGGATGAGTGAGAGGTAGATGCAACGGGCAGCACTTTTCTCTGTGCCAGAGACAGGGAACCAGGGTAAGGGCAGAAAATTGGTCCCTGACGTTCCTCAGCCAATCCTTTTTTTCCTCTTACATTTCTCAGTTTGGACTTGCCAGTGAGGATAAGAATTAATGGCTAAACAAGTTATTTTCTAATGGGCCAGAAAAGCATGTTATTAGAAAGTCAGGTTTGGACGAAAATTTCTTAGAGGTTGTCTGGTTTGATCTCCTTGGCTGGTCCAGAAATCCAAGTTTGGGTTGAATGCTTCCAATCATGGAATCCGTTCTATTGCTGTGGTGTCTTTCATTGCCAAGCCATCATTATATTGAACTAAAAATTTGTATTGCACACCTGTTGGTTCTGGTTCTGCCCTTGGAAGTGACCAACAACATATCTTCAACCTCTTGAAGCAGCAGCTTAAGAGGGGCCATACATTGTACAAGAAAGAGTGCTGGGTTAGAAGTTAGAACACTTTGGTCTAGCAACTGACTAGCTGGTTTCTTGCTCCCTCATTTTTATTTATTATTATTATTTTTTGAGACAAAGTCTCACTTTGTTGCCCAGGCTTGAGTGAGTGCTGTGGCATCAGCCTAGCTCACAGAACCTCAAACTCCTGGGCTCAAGCAATCCTTCTGCCTCTGCCTCCTGAGTAGCTGGGACTACAGGCATGCGCCACCATGCCTGGCTAATTTTTTCTATATATATTAGTTGGCCAATTAATTTCTTTCTATTTATAGTAGAGACGGGGTCTCGCTCTTGCTCAGACTGGTTTCGAACTCCTGACCTCGAGCAATCCGCCCGCCTCGGCCTCCCAGAGTGCTAGGATTACAGGCGTGAGCCACTGCGCCTGGCCGCTCCCTCATTTTATTTTATTTTTTTCCTGCACAAATCCTATGCTCAATATTTTGTTAACACTACTTTCAAAAGGCTGCACTAATAATAGAATATAATCGTCTAGCTGTAATGTGGTCACAGTTGAGGGCCAGGATGTGTTTTTTTTGTGTGTGTGTGATATAATACAAAGTACATGGGACATGAAATAGACCATAGGCCAGAAACCCAAATGCCTTTAGAGGCAGGCAAGTAATGGAAACATTTGAGAAGGATAAGGAATTGGTGGTTGGGGTTCTTGGGAAGACAACGTGGAGTGGTAGACATCTGTGACTTGAGAGACATAATGGATTTAAAGGCATCTGTGGCAGCCAGCCTCTAACATGGTCCCCAGTGATCCTCACCTCCTGGCATTTACCCCATGGCACAGCCCCTCCTACATTTTACCAGTGTTGGTCTGTGTGACCATTAGCATATGGAAGAAGTGATGCATCACTGCTACGGTTAGATTATAAAAGACTGCAGCTTCTGTCTCTTCTTCTCTCTCTTTTTTTTCAAGACAGAGTATTGCTCTGTTGCCCTGGCTAGAGTGCAGTGGTATCATCATAGCTCACTACAACCTCAAACTCCTGGGCTCAAGCCATCCTCCTGCCTCAGCCTCCCGAGTAGCTGGGACTATAGGCATGTAGTCCCACACCTGGCTAATTTTTCTATTTTTTTGTAGAGACAGCTCTCACTCTTGCTCAGGCTGGTTTCGAACTCCTGACCTCGAGCAATCTGCCAGCCTTGGCCTCTTCTCTTGAGAGTGTACTTTCTCTGTTCTCTTTGGGGGAAGCCAGCTGCACGTCATGTGGATATTCAGGAAAACTATGGAGTGGCCAATGTGGCAAGGAAATGAAGCCTGGTAGCAAATGCTCAAGTGAGCTTAGAGCTTACTCCTCTCCCAGTTCAGCCTTGAGACGACTGCATCTCTAGCCAAGAGCTTGACAGCAACCTCATGAGAGGCTTTGAGCCGTAACCATCTAGCTCCAGGATTCTTGAACACAAAAACTGTGTGCTGTTTTGAACCACTAAATTGGGGGCAATCTGTTATGTAACAGTCGATAGCACAGTATTCTGTTTCATTTTAAAGTATCAGTGTACACATGCACACATCCTTTGCTGGTGAAACAAAATATAGAGTTTACAACACTGGGTTTCTCAATAGAGCCTGGATTATGGAAACCAGAAAGTACAGTTTAATGTGGGACTCTGAGGTTATCTGGCAGTTCAGTTTCTAGTGGAAGGGAGGAGGTGGAATCCATTCATGGCTCTTGCATGGATCTATTTTTTTTTCCCCCATCAATAGGAACAGAATATAATTTTTTCTATCACTGTAGGTTGACGACAAACATTGGGACAGAACCTAGAGAAATCTGACAAATCCTATCTACAATACAAAGAGCACTTGGATTAGCTTAGAAAGCTAGCAGGAATTCCAGTCCAATCAAAATAGGAAAGCATTTCTCTTGTCATTAAAAACTAGGAACAGATGTTTCACAAAAAGTAATGGAAAAACAATCTGTGATGTGAATGGTTGTGTTTCCCCAACGTTTATATGTTGAAACTGTAACCCCCAAGGTAATGGTAGTAAGAGGTGATAACTTTGGGAGGTGATTAGGCCATAAGGGTGGAGTCCTCATGGTTGAGGTTAGTGCCTTTATAAAAGAGACCCAAGAGATAACTTGCCCCTTCCACCATGTGGCACTGGCCCCAAATCTGTCAACACCATGATCTTGGACTTCCAGTCTAAAGAACTGTAAGAAATAAATGTTTGCTGTTTATAAGCCACCCAGTGTATGGTATGTTTATTATAGCAGCCTACACTGACTACAACACAACTCTTCTCAGAAATACAAGAAATAGTTAGTCACTTAGAGTCGATCACTAGAGATTGAGAGATCTCTCTCCCAACACAACAGTAATAAGAACCTTGGAACAGAGAAGCAGATCTTAGAGGGACAAGAACAGTTAAGGATACACAGGAGAGGATATATCTTTGATTGAAGAGATGACTGACTGACTGACTGAAGAACATGGATAACCAAAGAAAAAAAGATACCTATGGACCAGAATTGAATCAATTTCTTCAGGTAATGGCTTTTACCAACAAGTTAGTGAGGAACTGAAAGTGTGTTTTAGAATTTTACTGAATACCCTTTGTAGGCTTTTATATGGGAATTATTCTAACAATTATGTTGACTATAGAGTGAAATATGGAGAGTAAATGTCTAGGGTTTATATCCAGTCATTCTCAATAAACGTTTTGCTCTTGGTAAAAAAATCTCTCAAGTTTTGGTACAAATAGAGCTGACAGGAATGGGGGTACTCCTCAGTCAGAATCCCAGGCCAGGAATCTGTACAAACAGGTTGCGTGGAAGGCTTAATAGAATACTGCTTTAACCAGAATTATTTCTGTCAACACAATGCAGAGTCATCAGTTATCAGGCAGTTTCAGAAAGTGCCAAGAAGCATCATGTGGAAAATTATAATCAAGGTCTGGCTGAAGTTGGGCCATCATTATGGAAAGTCAGGAAAAATTTTTTTTCTTTTGTGAGACAAAGTCTCGCTTTGTTGCCCAGGCTAGAGTGCTGTGATGTCAGCCTAGCTCACAGCAACCTCAAACTCGTGGGCTCAAGTGATCCTCCTGTTTCAGTCTCCCAAGTAGCTGGGACTACAGGTGTATGCCACCATGTCCAGCTAATTTTTTCTATTTTTTTTTTTTTTTTGGAGAGACAGGGTCTCTCTCTTGCACTAGCTGGTCTCGAACTCCTGAGCTCAAGCGATCCTCCCACCTTGGCCTCCCAGAGTGCCAGGATTACAAACACCGAAAATGTCAACTGGGGAGACTGAGAAAAACATGAAGGAAGAAGATGCTGTGGAAAAATAAGCTTAAAGGAGGATTAGTGTAAGATCGAAGCCCATGTGCATAAATTAGTTTGGTATAAAATGCTGATAGTTTGTGATTTATACTGTTTGGAAAAAATATGCTATTATTGGTATGGGAGACTGTTCAAGATAGTTGTCAAAACCATTGCATTAAAATGTTTCCTTTTCCTCAGTATTTTCAGCGATCTTAAATCAGTAGCCTCAAACAAGGGCTGTGGTAGAATGGGGGGCCTGGGGCCCAGACTGTGGGTAAAGAAGAGAGGAGGGGCTAACTACCTTTAAGAGGACTTGAGGGCTCTAGCGCCCCATGTTGTGTATTTCTACTCTTTTGCTACTTTTAGGTGAGACCAGGTTAGTTATTAACTTCAAGAGGAAGGAGTTGGCAAGCGAAATAGCTAGAGAAGCGGGTGTCGTGAAACTGCTGAGGGGGTGGAAAGGAAGGGAACTGTACCAGTTTTCCTCAATGGTGGCGGTGGTAGGAAATGGCTGACTGTATGTGAGGGATTATAGGACTGAAATACTAATTCATTTATTTTTGCTAGTTGTTTCTTTATTCTTTCTTTCTTTCTTTCTTTCTTTCTTTCTTTCTTTCTTTCTTTCTTTCTTTCTTTCTTTCTTTCTTTCTTTCTTTCCTTTCCTTTCCTTTCCTTTCCTTTCCTTTCCTTTCCTTTCCTTTCCTTTCCTTTCCTTTCCTTTCCTTTCCTTTCCTTTCCTTTCCTTTCCTTTCCTTTCCTTTCCTTTCCTTTCCTTTCCTTTCCTTTCCTTTCCTTTCCCTCTTTCCCTCTTTTTCTTTCTTTCTTCCCCCCCCACCCCCCCAACTCAGCTGTGACATCACCTTCCTTTCAGAGACCTACCCCAGGGACCTCACAGGACCCTCAGGGAGAAAATCTGGGCCTGTTTGGGCCCCTGGAGCTAAGCTGAGGGGTGTCTTCATGTTCCCTGCTGTTGGACACAGCCCAGGTGAGGCCATTGCACTTAGTCTTTCTTTCAAAATTCAAGGAGTTAGGCCAATCTATGGTCATTGCCTCATGGAAATGATGTGACAAGAGAAAAAAGAGAGAGAGAGAGAGAGAGAGAGAGAGAGAGAGAGAGAGAGAGAGTGAGAGAGAGTGAATTCTAAATCTGGCTTTTCTGCTTAAAAAGCCCAGACAGTCAGAGGAACTGAAATGACATACAGACGGAATATTTGGGAGAAAGCATCATGTCTAAAGACATGCTTCCTCCTTACCCTCACCCCAAAGTGGAAGGAATTTCTGTCTATATCAGACTCTATGAGAGGTTGCTTTCCTGGTATCCAATCCCTAAACCTAAATCCTCAAATTTATCCAGTTACTTCCCCCCCAACCCTTGATCATGCACTTTAGGGGAGACTGGCCCCAGATCCAGGTGCTGGGTCCTCACTGGTGACTGCCAGTGGTGGTGTGGTCCCAGCCTCCATGCTAGAGGTTGTTTCAGGCATGAGAATTCTGCAAAATCAGATGTGAATGGACAGTTTTCCTGACGTACGAAGAGATACAAACATTAGATGGCCTCCTTTCTGCCTCTGAAAGTGTTGCATCTGGATAAAATTGCCCCTGCTGTAGCCATTTTGCTCCCAGCCTGAGAGGAGGTGGGCACACAGAGGGCAGAGGCAAAGGGAATCAGGACAATCAAAGAGCAATGAAACCAGAGCCCGGATGCTCCTTGTGGGGAGCTGTCTTATCTCCAGACTTCTTTTTATGTGGCATTTTAAGCTGCATTATAGTTTCAAGTATTTGAATCTGCATCTGCCCTGCCGACAAGCCATCCTGGCTGGTACACTGGCTGAGGGGAGAGAGGAACACGAAGAGCAGTGAAGAGAGAAAGAGATATCAGAAGTGCCTGGAAAAAAAAAAGAAGTGCCTGGAACAAGGGGGTTGGCCTCAGGGACCCCCATAGAAGGTATTCACATCTTCGGCTCACCCAGACTCCACCCAGGTGAACCCCACAGATCTCCTGCATGCAGGCAGTGCCAGACTTTTCCATAAACACTTGGTAAGGATGTACCTTCCACAGCAGCCAGCAGGATCCCTGAGGACTGTTCAGCAGGAATGATACCCTCTCCTTAAGCAGAAACAATGTCAAACATGTTAAAACATGCATGGCTATACATGTATGTGAGACAGGTTTTTTAGATCTATTACCATTTCTGGACCTAACAGGTGCTAATTGCTATAGGGTGTTGGCTTTAATTCATATTACACCAGAGTATTTTAAAACATGTTTTGCATAGGCTTTGAAGATTTTATTTAATATATATTTTAGCTTTAACTATTGTTTAATTATGGAACATATATATATATATATAATATTCTATTGTGAAACTATTTGTGTACAGTTTGAAATTGATTTTGTGGTGAATACAAGATTGAAAGTGTGAAATTTCAGGCTGGGTGCGGTGGCTGCTCACGCCTGTAATCCTAGCACTCTGGGAGGATGGGGCAGAAGGATCGCTTGAGCTCAGGAGTTTGAGACCATCCCAAGCAAGAGCAAGACCCCATCTCTACTAAAAATAGAAAAAATAGCTGGGAAACTAAAAATGAAAAAAAATTAGCTGGGCATGGTGGCACATGCCTGTAGTCCCAGCTACTTGGGGGGCTGAAACAGGATCACTTAAGCCCAGCAGATGAGGTTGCTGTGAGCTAGGCTGACGCCACTGTACTGTAGCCTGGGCAACAGAGTGAGCCTCTGTCTCAAAAAATAAAAAAAGAAAAAGAAAAAGAAAAAGAAAATGTGAAATTTCAATATCTACATTAATTTTTAGAATTAACATTTTCTAGTATCGAACTTCTACATTTTCTTATCAAGGGATCTTTATCATAAAATATTTACCTTTTCAAATATGTCCTCCTTAGGTTAAGTAACAAATTATAATATTAATATCAAAGAAAAAAACAGAAACAAAAGAATGTTGGGTTTAGCTACTATTAGATTATTCAGCACTATGAGGTAGAGCTCATTTAAGCCACCTCCTTGTCCTTCTCTGTCAAGGTTATCATACTCTCTGAGTGCAATTGTGAACAGCATTCCCAAGTGCAGCCAGGTCCAGCAAGTACAGCCCTCCTTGACAGCAAAGTTGGCACCAGAAATCTGAAGACTTTCTGGTGTCTTAGTATCATGACCTTACCTGCCACCTTCCACTTGCTTTTCTGTTGTCGACACCTGTCCATCTTCTGACCCTACCTTTAGCATCTCGAAACTGGCCTCAGATGACCCCACCATTTGCCTCCCTCCCTGGGTAAATAGACACAGACCAGCATAGCTGTTATCCCGAGTCTCTTCCCAGACACCTGACCGAAACAGAGAAGGGTCATTGAAAGGCCATTTCCCCAATTTGACTAATCTGCTAGCTCTGGCAGATGACGATGTCGTTGATAGGTCTGGCAGCTGGGACTGAGAGAAAGATGGGAGAGTGGCGAGGTCAAATGGCTTGTATGGGAAGGGGAATTTGACCAATTGAAGACGGAAGAGTGAAAGTAGTGGGTGGGAAAGAGGGGAGGAGAATAAATGAAAGATGCCTAAGAGGAAATTGATATGACAACTGGGAACACATCTTAGAATATGTCTATAGGAGGACTGTGAAATTAGACTGCCTGCGTGTGCACTGTGGCTCCTTTACTTATATCTGTTAGACCTTGGGCAAGTTACTTAGCTTTAAGTCTCAGTTTCCTCATCTATAAAATGGGGATAATAATGTAACCACTTCATAGGGGTATTGGGAGAATTACATAAGATAAGAGGTAAAGAATTTAGAACAATGCATGCCACAGAGACATTAAAAAAATATTAGTTTTATCATTATTGTTACTCTTATATACTTGTGGTAAAAATATCATTTCTATGCTAGCTAATTTCTAAAATTATATGAAGAGGTTTAAATACTATTGACTGACTAATGGAACATTTCTATCTCTTATTATAGGATTTATAAGCCAAAAATACTATTAAGATTGGTCAAAATAAATTTTCTATGGCAATACCACATCAGTCCCGTATAGTTTACTTTCTTTCTTTTGCCATTTGTACATTTCTGGCTTCAACATCTGCCTGCCACTTTCAACTTCTCTAGTACACACGAGTGTGGACTATTAGGAGACAACCTTGCCATTTTTAAAATGTAATGTTAACCTCAGTAGAAATTATAGCAAAGAATAAAACAACATGGATTTTTAACAGCCTTTTGTAAGAGTCATTAAGTTATAAAAACACTACCATCTGTAGCAAAGAATATCAGATTTGGCAAAAATTATTAAAACTTACAGATCAACCCTACTTTTTTTGTTTCTCTATTATGCTTTTCAGTTACAGGCCATTATTTTCCAAATATAACTTCTAGTTATCAACTTAAAGGTTGATCTGAATTTCCATGATTCTTTTTCTTCCATTCATCTACTCTTCCTGAGCACACAAACAGGCAATGAAATGCCTAAAATGTGTGAAGGAAAGAGAGAAGAAAAGAATCTCAGAAGTGAATGAGCAACTAGACCTGGAATAATTGAAAGTTGGCTGTAAGTGTCATATATTATTTTCTATGAGTAGTAAGTGAATTTTAGAAATACTTAAAACTTCGGGAGGCACTATAAATAAAAATGTATAATTGAAGTCTGTATTGATTTGATAGCTATTTCAGTTTTTTTTTCTTTTTCTGTAAAAAATACAAGTTCCATTTACCCAAGACCCAATGTCAAGTTAAATCAGGTAAAGATTCGGGATTATTGGATTAAATGAGGAGTCAGGAGCCACCATCTCCGGCAGGGGGGCAGCCAGCAAAGCTACTTCAACAGAACAGCAATCAGTCCTCTTGTCACTCGGGGAACTTAGAATCAATTGAGACGGGCATCAACCAGGGAGACGCAATTCCTTTCCAACCAAACAAAAATGTACTTGTAGGAAATGATCTAGAAAACAGACGACAGGAGACCTTTCCAATTAATGATTTGGTAGAGAATAGGACTTCTGTATCTATGACCTCTGAGACATCTTTGCAGATACTAAAAAATACAGTGATGAATAGTGCTGACTCTAGAGAGCCTTTGAAAAACTCTTCCACTCTGGCTAAACGGTACATGTAGAATCCATTTTTCATATTCAGAATCCAGATTCTATGAATTTTTAATTTGAATGGGCTCAGCCAGCTGTAAGGACCTTAAACAAAAAGGTGATTGCTTTTGGAAGCCCATGTTAGAAGAACACGGACCCACTATAATGTGGAATGCTTGTGTTTCTAGAACAGTGTGAACCCAGGGCCAGGGCTGACGACATGGGCACATCTCAGCTTGCCAGGGATGCTGTGGTGTGGGTGAGCAGGAGCTCTGTCATGGGTTGAATTGCGTCCCTCCAAAATTCATATGTTAAAGTCCTAACCCCCAGTACCTCTGAATGTGTGACTATTGGGAGATAGGGTTTTTAAATAGGTAATTAGGGTGGGCCCTAATCCAGTATGATTGACAACTTTATAGGAAGAGGAAATCAGAACACAGACATGCACAGAGGAAAGACCATGTGAAGACACAGGGAGAAGATGGCCCTCTGGAAGCCACAAAGAGAGCCTTCAGAAGGAACCAACTTTGCTGGCACCTTGATCTTGGACTTCTAGCTTCCAGAACTGTGAAAAAATAAGTTTCTGTTGTTAAAGGCACCTAGTATCTTGTTATGGCAGTGGGAGCAAACTAATACAAGTACTATTTGTAGTGGGACCTGGGAGACATCATTGGGTAGTCCATGTCTGCACTCAGGCAAGGTTGGTCCCTGCCACTAAGACCAAGTGCCCCTTCTACCATGGGGGGGGCGTCAGCCTAAGAAGGAGGCTGGTGAGCAGTGGTTATTCAAGGGCCCCTAGAGTAGGCAGAGGCGAGAGGGCAGTGTGGGAAATGAAGGGATAATTTTAAAATCTTTTTTTCTGTTTTATCATTTTGTTTTTATAGGCTAAGGGCTAATTTTTTAAATAAAAAAAAATCCTCTTTTGCATTCGTATTATAAAAGCTTTACATAACCATTGTAGAAACAATGGAAATACAGATGAAGAAAAGGAAGAGACAAAATATAACAGTGATCTCATCACTAGGAGGTAACTGTTCATACACTGTTGTAAATCTTTCCGGACTTTTTCCTATAAACACATGGATTTTTTACATCTCTCTCTATATAAAATGGAATGCTTAATTTTTTTTGTGATCATCTTTCTGTGTCAATAATTTTTAACTTATACCATCATTTCTAATGTTTGATATTGTTTCATTATATCGATTATATCCTAGAAATAGAATTGGTGGGTGGGATGTGTCTAGGCTTAGGCATATGTAAAGACTTTTGATATATTTTGCCAAATTGCCCTCCAGAAAGGATGTACCCATTTATATTCAGCAAGTCTATTTTGAGTACAACATGAAGCCCCATCGCTGGTAACTCTTGACTCAGCTGCTCAAGGGCTTTCAGCCAAAATCCTAGGGAGGGGAGTGTGGAAACCAGAGGACACTGAAAATCTGTGCCACAAGTGACTCAGACGCTGCAAGTGGCTCGATGGAGGAGTGTCCAGTGTCGGTGGAGGAGGCATTTCCCACCTTAGCACGGCGACAGGTGGAAGGAAGAGCAGCTGAGGTGGGAGCTGCAAGCTCTGCCAGGAGGGGCCACATCGGGCCAGACACTAGGGGTCTATCGAAAAGCAAAGCCCCCACCGGTTGTAGAGAATGAAGAATCCCGAAGACGGGCTTGGGTTGCTAACTTGAGAGTGGAAGGGGTATCCCAAGGATCTCTGAGTAAGCTGGAAGGGACCCGTGGCTGCAGGGAGCCTGAGATCACTGCGATTATGACCCCTGGTTGTTAATCTTATCCCTTGGGCTTTCAGGGCCTGGGAAAATACAGGTTATTCTAGGGAATGAGAACAGAAGGACTGATAGCCTTTGCGGTTTTTATGCATTAATGGAAGATGCTATTTGATTTTGGTTCTTTGCCCAGTATAAGAGATCCCAGGGGGCACACTTAAAAGGATAGCCAAGCTAATCTTAAATAAAAATAAAATGCTTTATTTTATAAACATGAAAATTATGTAGCACTCAATAAAATGGGCTGGCATGTAAACGTCTGCTATATAATATGACAAATAAAATAGGTTATTTCCTCTTGGAAGAAGAACTTGAATTTCACTTATCATTGGAAGACTTTGAAAGAACGTTCAACATGAATCTCTCTAAGGAAGATTAGCAGTGGTCTCTGACTTGGTGTTAGATGGAGCATGTGAGAAGGGGAAAGAGTACCTTCATTGTCGATCAGAAATGATCACCTTTAATAGTGTTTTAAGATATTCACATTCCTTCATAGTACTTAAAAAAAAAACCAAGAAAAATAAATAAATAAAATGAAAAAAAAATATTCACAGAGCACATGGTTGGGCCTTGGACTTCTACTGGTCAGACATAACATATATACCAGAAGGACAGTCACACTGATCTTATATGGATCTTGTCTGAGAAATAAATATGTTGTAGCTAGGAGTGAAGAATTCACAGGATTTTGTTTGGCTTCTTCGAAATGTAGATTTAGCTGCCAACAGTTGTTTCCGAAAGTAAACTTATGTTCTGTACCTTTGCCCAAGGCAATGACTACATTTCCAATAAAACAAACAAACAGCTCTTTCCCTGGGGTTGTTCCCTTCTATCTTCAAGTGGTATCATGGAGAATTAATTACTTCATAATCTCACGCACGACAGCCGATCAAATTAAAAATGGTTATGGAAAAACGGGGCTTACCGTCTATCACTGGTTTGGGCTGAGAACTTTTGAGGCGCAGCGAAGGCCGGAAGCGGGTTCGGTCGTTGAAGCTCCAGCTCTTCTGCACTTTGGTGGGGCTGCCCTCGGCTGTGATGTCGGTGCTCGGGGACCTCCTGTCCCCTACTGAGGCTTGTCGGCTCTTAATACTCTGGCCCCTCGGGCTAGCCATGCGCACTCGCTCCTTAAAACTTAGCTTCTGACTGTGGAGGACAGAGGCAGGATTATTGCATTTCAAGCAATTTCTTCCACTCCACTTGGGTAAAGAATTTGAGGAAATTGTATATGGTCACATATTTCAATGGACAAAAGGTTTTCAGCAAGTAGGAGCATTGTAATGTATTTTTCCCATATTGAAAAATTGAGCTTTATTTAATCTCTATGCCTGAATTCATTTGAGATCCGTCTCATTCTACAGGTTTACACGCCCTCCTTGGATTCATCACAGAAAGGACTGACACCAGCAGTTTGTACACAGTTACACTGGAGATAACCAAGAACTGGTTTGGAATTCACTTTAAAAATGATTGAGTGATTTTAGCTTTAACTTTAACTTTTGAGATTTTAAAAAAAGCTATTTTTTTTTTATTTGGGAGCATATCTCTTTGTAATTTCTAAACATTTCTACAGGAAAACAGGGATGACAGTTACATATATACCTACATCCAGCATGCATTTTTATATTCCAGGCAAGGTTATGATATCAATACATTCATGCAATCTCATAGCAGTTGGTAGCACTGCATACATAATATTAAACATACAACACTTAACGTTACATTTCTTTTATGCTTAGATTCATTCTCACGAGACAAAAACACCACGCAAGATAGAACAGCCCCAATATATAATGAAGGTGATGACTGGTTAACACAACGAGATGTTATGTTCACTAACACAATTTCCTGCTATAAAACAGGTTATTGATTTGCTGTGGCAGCTACTGGTAAATTATATTTGTTCAGGCATTCAGTTCTCTGATGCCAGCTAATACCAAATTGTTGTGGGCTGATAAAGGAAGCATCAACAACGACAAAATCCAAAGTACATCTTCACACTCTCCTAATCAAGAGATCTGGTATGATGTGCTGGGAAGGGCAGGTAGGAATCGGACGTGGGTTTTGGAGTCCTCTTCTCTCACATGGAGATAAAAGCAGCAACATAGCTAAGGGATTTTTGTGGGACTCAAATGAACTGCAAAAAGTTTTGTGTGCCCATTTCGTTTGTCTTCTTGTTTCACTGTTTCTTGCTATTTATTAGAAGGTGACACTGTCATTAATGTGACAGGCCCAGGACTCTGCAGGGCCTGGAGACATGACGGGGGTCTGCGGGGAGTGGGGTACAAAGGCAGTATTCTCACAGATAAGGCTCATCTGAGATGCAGTGGAGGCCTTGGCTTTTCCACTTACCGCAATGTCCACTGTCCCCAACTGCAGCATGCCAACAGCAAATGTGTTTAGTGGATATGTGTTTTGTAGCTAACAAGAAACAATAACATTTATTTTTCCATGCCTAGTTGCTTAACAAATGATATTCTAAAAAGGCACCACGTTTTTATGTGTGTTTACATGAAAACAAATCAAATCATGATGGTAGAGTTCTGGAAACAATAAACGAATTGACCATGCAACTGACAGCCCCCCTCTGAAATGCAGACACAGCTAAGTCTGGCATGGCTAGGGGAAGGCACATGCAAAGGACAGGCTGGGCAGTTTTGTGATGAGGTCAGGTGGGTTCAAGGGTTCTTGACAACAGTCCCATTAGTCGAAGGATTTATCTGTACTTGACAAATGTGTGATTAATTGACAGACCACGTGAAACAAGAGCAACAATAACATCATAAAACTGCATCTTACTTCTCAGGCTAGGTTCTCTATGTCATCCAAAAGCCTTCAATTATTTAAACGAATCCATCAAAGGGATAATGCCCAAAATGTATACTTTTCTCAAGCTTTTTTTTTTTTAATTGTAAAAAATTCAAATCTCTTTTTAGCTTCAACACATCTGTTCCATAATTTAAATTTATGATCTGGTTCAGGAAGCATATGTTCGCTTCTGCACCTTTATTTAGATTAATGAATGGCTCAAGTTGACATAGCTATCATTACAAGTGTCTTCACTATACTTAATCTTATCTATTATTTTTTATGGAACTAACAGATGCTAGTTACTATAAAAGGTTGGGTTTAGTTCATAGCAAATCATCTCCTCAAACTTTCAAGATACATCTTCTTCCTATGCCAACAAAATAAACAAGAAACTGATAAAAACATCATAAAAACCACTTAATTATATTTTTTCCTTTTGAAAAATTTCAATTACTAAAATTGGTAAAATATAAATATAAAAGGTAAAAATATCTAAAATAAAAGTACTAGCATGCAATCCATCACAGTTTATTTACAATAACAAAACATTTTAAAAATTCCTCCTATGAAAATATTTTTAAAAAATGCCTCTATGAAACATTTAGACATTACCCCTATGAATTAATGGAAAGTGGGAATAATATTCTCTGAATCTCAGTACCATTTAAAGCACTTAAAGTTGATATATTAATAAACAAAGACTAGGTACCATTTCCCTTTTTGTCCTTCTAAACTACATGGATATTTGCTAATATCTACTATTTAAAAAAATTCTCAAGAATTATTTTAAAATAAACTCAGCATAGCACACTCTAAATTTGAAAAAATTATAATGTTTTCACTTTCTCTTTTTACGTAATTGTGTGATAGTTAAGAATAAAATGCTAATCCAGAACTTTTGAGCAGACAAAATTTTCTTTTCCAAGAAAAAGATCTGTTCTCGTGTCCTCTTACAAAAAACTCATTTTTATTAGTTTTTCTACTTTGTTTCCCCTTTGAAAATCAACAGAGTGTCTTGATTAGAAGACTATTAAACTGATTAGGTGGCTGTTAATTGAAAACACACATTGATTAAAAATATAGACTCTTCACTGGTACACTAAAGTTTTCATTATTTTTCTGCTTTTTTTTGGTGACATCTATAAACACGATTTTTGAGGAAGATTTATGTAACAGTGTTTTTAGGAAGAGATTGCCAAAGATTATCCTCAGGAGACCAACAGGGAGGTCTCTCTTGAGACAAAGTAACCAAAAGGTTGCTGTATGTAGTCATTGATTGGAGCATCTTTTCTACTATGCAGTCCCACATTCCCAGCTGTGGGCCATGCTCAAAAGAGCCTGCACAGCCACTCTGCAAGGGAGTTCTCCCCTCTCTAGGAACCAGATGTACCAGTTAGACAAGTGGCCCAGCATGCAGCCTACTACTGAATGGTGCCTGCCAGGGAACCATGTGGCGTCATCATAACCCCACAGTAATACTCTAGGGCTTGGAATGCTGTAGTTATTGTTATACTTAATTAGGGTTTTAGCCCTTTATAGGATAAGCACTTTGCAAATTCTCGCCTCAGGCACAACATGGCAACTGAAGCCATCACAATCCAGGGCGTGCAGCAGCTCAGCAGTTGTCCAACCACAAGGAGGCGCCAGAGGGCTGACTGCCAATGCTAACGCGGGACGCTGCCTGTTTGAACCAATGGTGGAGAGAATCAAAGCAGGCAACAAGCAACAAGGAAAATTACAAGCGGGTTGAAAACCTCATTCAAGAAATCCCTAAGAAGAGTGAGTCTCTGAACAGGGCTCAGGTGGGGTGGCCGTGTAACCTGATCATGCACCTGAGGTTAGTTGGCATTCTCAAATCTCATGTCAGTAGCTGAGATGCTGGGTACCTCTGCTTCCGTGAGGTGTACATTCTGAAGAGCTTCTGCTTATCACTATAGAACTTACTAGGAGTGAGGGAAATAGAGCAGCACATTACTAAGTATTTCACCACCAGGCAAGTACTTAGGGAGCTTTTCTTTCTTTTTATAAAAACAAGGCCATTTGGCTTTATTGTTTTTCACTTGTAAGTACACAGACTATTTAAGCAGTGAGTACTATGTAGTTTAATTGTGCTGCTTGAAATATATCCAGTGATCTTAATGGTTAGGTTGAAATAATTGGATTTGAAATAGGCATTACAAATGCTGGTAGTCTGTGTTAGCATCTGTTTCATATCAAAATAAGAATATAAATTTTTAGACTATAGTTAACCCCTGTCATAAACATCAATACAACATAGTATAAATGATTAAATAATAAAATATTTTAAAACTTTTAATAATAAATATTTACAGAGATCAATGAAGTAGGTAACATTAATTGCTTTGAAATTTAAAAACATGAGTTCCGGATTTGTGTGAAACACCTGTAGTTGTAGTTAATATAGGTAACAGATCATCAGATGGAATACATGTTTGACAAAACGGAAGAAACGATTCTAGGTTGTTAGTTTGTAAAAAAAAAGTACATTTCTTATTTTAAGTCTTATGATGTGTTTTTAAAAAACTAAATCATTTCCCCTCTATCAATACATGTGAGCAGAAGGAGAGACCATTTTGAAAAGATTGTTTTTGAAACAAGCTAACATTTTGCCAATAAGGACACAAGTTGACTATGCTGGAAAAAAAAATAAAGTCTAGTTTTCTTGAGTTTAATAACACATGCAGATCATTCATGGCACACAGAAGAACGAAAATGCAAATAATGGAAAATAAATGCAGAAGAAATACAAGAACACAGTCTTTTCCACCAGTGTTCTAGAGTTTTCTCCCGAGAGCCACACGCTGCCTCAGAACCCAATAAAGCCAACCACGCAGGAGCAGTTCAGACAAAGCACTCAGTGGCTCTCAGCACAAGATCACACTGTAATAAAAGAATGTCATTTGTGCCTTCATTTTCAAGACATGCATCTTTATCTTCCAGGTACCTGCTAAGGCATCTTTAGATAGTTTACTGTCTACAAAGTCTAAAAGGGTTCTAGTAAGGCCAATTAAGGCAGTTTAACTATGAAGCAGGTATACAGCCAACTATTGTTGAGTAAGAAGACAGGCTAAGCAGAGGCAGTGAGATTTATGGACAATGCCCAAATCTCAGATGGTATAATCTGCTTTTGTTAGGTAGAAAGAAGGAAAAGCCCTTTTGTACCAATGTGATGGCTAACTGACCACTATTTCATAACCTGGTCAAGGAGAAAGAGAACACAACACAGGAACTTCAAGGTGAGAAATACTGCGTTAATCTGGCCAGATGGGTTCACAGGTAAATTTTATTCTCTGAAAATGCCGGTTTACACCAAAAATAGAGAAAAACCTGTCCAGTTAAAAAAAATAGTTGGAAAAATTACTTCATTGGCTAATTAATTAGAATAAAATAAATAAACACATTTACCACCACACATACAAGATTAGAACTGTTTTAGTGGGAAGATAGAGGAAAGAAATGAGTAATTAAATGATGCTAAAAAAAGTTGTATTTATGGTCTAAGTAGAAGAAGAACAGAGCTGGCTCAGTTGAGACTAACAGTGATTTGTACCTGAATCTGAATGAAAGAGAACCAAAGAAACGTTATTTTCACTATTGCTCAGTTGAGCTACATTTAAAAAGCTCTTCTGGAGACTGATGGCTTGTATTTTTAAAGAAAATTTTTAGATCTGTCGCAAACAATGAGATATTGTTCCTTAGTCGAAAATATAGTAGACAAATTTTGTTTAAACATACCCTAACCTCATTGTAGAAAGACAAAATCTTCTCCTTTTAACGAGGACATTCCAAAGCAGGGAACATAGTTAATTAAGGATTATATGAATGTGCTTGACACCTTAATCCATTCTGCAGAAAGAAAAGCCACTCTGTGTGTGGTCTTGTCTACAGTTGTCGGAATAGAAGTGCTGGCTGTTGTGTTGAATTCATCTACACTTAGGCTACTCTCAGTTTTTAACACTAAGACAAACCACGAGGAAGGATTTAGGAGATTCCAGGTTCCAAGATATCCGAGAAATAAAAAAGTTGGCTTTTACTTGGGCTAAAGCTTGTCTATTCTGCTTATCTGAATTACCATCAATAACTCAATGGCCCCAAGGGTAGTAAAAGACTGCAGTTGGGCGGTGTTAATCGGTTCATTTGAAATGGAGTCAAGCACTAATTAACAATTTTCTGGACCCAGATCTGCTCTTCTCTAAGGGATAACTCCCACTGTAAATACATTTTTCTTTGTGCATATTTTGCTTGGGTAAGGACAAATTTGTTATTTTCTAAGATAGGACGGTTGCTATTGTTATTATGATAGTCTTTCTGCATTCATTATGCAGTATGATAATTCTGCATATAGAGCACAGCAAGGTGAAAGCTAAGGTAACATTAAAATGGAAGCTTCTGCTTATTTCCTTTAGATTATTGCAATGTTTTAATGATTATTCATTTTCTCTCTTTTTATATGTCTCCTCTTTTCTCATTTTTCTTGGTGTTTATCTCTCTTTGCATAAATTATTGAGGTCAGGGACATTTTACCACTCTATCCAAGAATTATTTATCAAGGACATTCTCAGTTCTAGCTTTTTCCACAGGGGATGTGATAGAGAGTTTGGGGATAGGAAACCTAAGTGTATGAAGAACTTACATGAGGTATCCAGGTTAAGTCATAGTACAGGACTTGTTTCAAGGTGGCTTTTGCCAAATGTCTAAAGACCACAAAGAAGCAAGAAATTTCTGCATGTGATTCTCTACGTCAGAAACCCAGGGCAGTGGTTCTGTATGTATTCGAACCTATGGGTGAGTTATCTTCCGACAACCTCAGCCACAACCATGCTGCATAGATTCAAATGTTTTAGATATATGTGAATATCATAACATTTAGAAAATTTGGTTGGTAGTTTTTTTGAATTGTGACAGCTGACTGGGAGGCTCATTTTTGGACTGGTGAGCAGAAGCCCAATGGGGACATTTTAATTTTGTCTTTGTTTTCTGCCATGTTAACATTGAAAAAAGGTGCGATATCATTGTGTCAGCCCAAGGTGACCCCTCACCCAGGATGGCCTCAGAGGTTACACTTATTCAAGCACCTCCACATGACTTACTAATGTCTCCTTTGGGTATCAACAGCTTTATTTTGGAGGATGAAACCAAGATAGGCCATCTTACTCTCAAGTGGCTCTGAAGTTAATAGATAATCTCTGTCTTTAGGATTTGGAGACAAACCACCCTTCGAGATAATTTGTAGATGGAAAGCTCTGGAGTCAAGGAAAGCTTTTCAAATATCACCAAAGAAATTAAACATAGCTTATAATGGCTATGATTTATTTTGTGTAACTTTTTCAAGTAAAGTCACAACAAAAAAATGGTGGGATCTGCATGGAATCTAGAAAGATGACTGAAGGGTTAGAATTGGTCACCTTGCCTCTTCTAGTATCTATGGAAAGAATATTCTGAGTCTAATGACTAAAACCACTCTTTGTTAAAAAAATATCTCTAAAGTGGAAAAGAGCAACTCTTTAGGCAACTAAAATGTTCTGGAAGTATCATGAAGGGATATCCAGTGCCCTTGGCTCTAACTCCATAGCTATCAAATAAGAGAAGAATCTTTATTTATTTATTTTTTAAAATTTTTTATCTTTTTCATGTTTTTAAAAAATAATTTAATATTCTTTTAGCTTTTTTTTTTTACTCATTGCCTGTCTTGTTCTGGATGTAGAGAAGAATCTTTAATGCCATGCCCTGAGTAGGCTTACCTAATCAGAGGAGTGCCTGATGCTGTAAGTCCTACCATGGCTATTTCCCATCATAGGTGAATGCATTTATGTTTGGATTTGTGAATTTTTTTTTTTTTTTGAGACACAGTCTCACTCTGTTGCCCCAGGTACAGTGGAGTGGCATCATCATAGCTCACAGCAACCTCAAACTCCTGGGCTCTAGCGATCCTGCTGCATCAGCCTCCCGGGTAGCTGGGATTACAGGTGCATGCCACCACGCCTGGCTAATTTTTTCTAATTTTGGTAGAGACGGGTCTTACTCTTGCTCAGGCTGGTCTCGAACTCCTGACCTAAAGCGATCCTCCTGCGTCAGCCTCCCAGAGTGCTAGGATTATAGGCGTGAGCCACCACACCTGGCCTGTCTTTTAAAGCACTAACTTAATAATAAAATGGATACCCTCTACCCCACATGAAGTTTTAAAACTAATTTCAGTACTGCATAGATGCATTATAATTAATGTCATTATTATAACAGTACAGAGCTGAAGGAACAATCCCTGGACCCCCTTGGCCAGCAGTCGGGGCAGGTGGATGCCTTCATTTCCTTTCTACTGCAACAAATGGCAATGACGGGGGAAAAAACTTGTGTCCGTCCCTTCTTCCCTTCCAGGCGCCTGGGATCCTCCTGCTAGTTCTGTCTCTGCCATTCCTCACACCTCAGTGCTGGGATCTACCTGGCTCTGTTTTTCAGGGCTTTGCTCCCCAATCCAGCTCCTTCCTGGTACTCATTCCCACATCAAAATTTTCTCTTTCATCTCCTATTTCCTATTTCATTTCCTATCCCCAGAGGAGCATTTCCATCAAAGACATGAAAGAATCACTATAATTATTTGGAGAATTTGGGGGAGGGCTACCTTAAAGGATGGGGGAAGAACCTCTTCTTTTGAATCAGATCACCTGAGTAAACCTTAGCACTCAATGGGTTGGAGACGTCACAGAGAGATGGTTTTCATCTCCTGTACACAGTATCCTCTTAACAACAACAACAACAAATATATATATATATATATATATATATATTTTACTTCCAAAGAAGGACCTGAGCCTATAACATCCAGGAAAAAAATTCCTTTATTATATTCTCTGGATTACTTAATTCGAATACTTGGATAAGATTCTGTCCGGAAAAATAGCAATGGCAGCAAGGACTAATCAAAGACTATAATTATTCCACCCCCCTCCCTGAATATTCCATGCTCTGCAGATTGTAAAAAAAAAATCTGTGAGAGAGTTATGGAAAGACACTTTCCTCCCAAGAGAGAAAAAAATAATCAATAAAGTAACAACCTTTGCAGGCAATCTTGTGAAAGGTCACTTTTAATCATCTTGCATTTGTTGATCGATTTTATTCACATGAGACACATTTAAAACATCTGTTAGGCATTAGATTTATAAACAAACAGGTAGCAAAACAGAAATCACAAACCTGCTTGATGCTTCCCCTTGTTCTTTCCTTCAGGTGCGTGCAGACAGAAGAGAAATGATGATAAACTGGTGAATACATTTATCGCACTTGATAAGACCAAATTGGAAATTGGGGAATCAAGTACCTTAAGTAACCCTTTCCAGGCAAGATCCACAAAAGCAATATTCTTTGGAATAAATGTACCCAACTTTTTCACGGGTTCCTTGTGGCACAGACCTGAGATAGCACAACATTTCCTTTGCAAAGCCAACTCTAGTCACAGGTTACCAAAACCTATAGACTCTTCATGAGCCAGTTATCCATGGTTAAGAGAAAGTGATTCTCATCTAACCGGCATCAGCAAAGACTCTTACAATGTTATCGGTTACAATGTGGACATAGTGCCTGTGCTTTAGGGAGACTTTTGGGTTTCTAAATCTAGATTCATTATTGTGTGACTGGGGTCTGTACCTCAGTCACTTGTTGAGGCAGATTTTTTTTTTTTTTTGTATTATATGAACTATGAATTCCTTTGGAATAAATAAGGTACATAGAAAACCTATTGGAACTCTTTAAGCTTACTGTTGGGGTGGCATTTTTTTTTCTTTTCTGTTTTTTTCCTTTTTAAGCCAGGCGCTTGGGCAGATGGGGTGGCATTTTTAATAACTCATTTTTAGCAAATTTAGGTCTAGGCATCGTGGTGTGGAGCTCCTACTCTTTGCAAATGAGCTGTGTGCTGCTGGGCAGGCACCTTACTTTCTTGTGGGTCTTGGTTTTCTTACAAGTAAATCGAAGGCATTGGGCCAATAATCTCTAAATCCTGACTTCTTAAGGTACCACATGGCATCCTTGGAGCTTGATAATTCCTCATAGCTTCATAAGATATCTCACTCATTCCCTAAAATGCCATATTTACCTATCTTTCACCCTTTGCATATACTTCACGCTCTTTGAAAAGAAAATCAATGAAAATATTTCCCTCCATAAATCATTCTGTCATTAAAACAAAACTTTGAAATAATAACTGCTAAAACCTCTGACCTGCTTGTGAGAGACAATCCAGCCCTGAGAAGAGAGAGTAATAAATGGCTGGGTTGCATCCCTGGCTGGTTTGAATGTGTCCGGCAGGCTCTTGCCCCACACCTCTCTCCTGCATGGTTATTTCCTAGAACTCTCTCCCATCCTGTTCCCTGGGAGCAGTCAAAGCTTACCATTGTATCTCTAAAACTATGGGGAGCAAGAGCGTGGGCTTGGTGCTTTTTAATGAAAACAACCCCAGTGATGATCGTGATGATGGCGATGGTGGTGATAACACAATCTTTTCCCTGACCACCTATTTAAAATTGTAGCTCCTGATGCTGCCTTAAATTCCTTCCCTATTTTACTTTTCTCCTTAGCATTTATTGTCATCTAATCTATTCTATATTTTAGTTTAAAAAAATTTTTATTGTCTATTCCCAGCATCCCTTGAATACATACTTCCTGAGGCCTGAGATTCCAACTTCTTTGTCTTTTTTCTCTGACTGCATTCCCAGAGCCTAGAACAGTGCCGTGCACACAGGAGGTGCTCAATGAATACTTTTTGAATGACTACATGAATGAATGAATGATCTTTCCCCTCAGAAGTTCTTAGGCTTTGAATGCTACAGGGAGATACACTAGGTAAATAAAAAGCAGTTTTTGTCTGTTTCTTACTATATCACTTTGCATTCAGCAAGCCAGCTAGTTATAAATGTAAAAACATCCCTCTAAGTCATTATGAATTATTTTCTTCACAGACCTGCAAACTGGATGAAAGCAGGTTTGCTTTCTAAAGCAAAGGTTCTGAGCTTGGCTTCAGGGAGTCTGTGAATACATCAACATTGTAGGCAAATTTTTGACTTTTTTGTGCATCAAATATTGCTCTTGGGAAAGAGCCCATGATTTCCATCACATTCTCACTGGCTTAGCAAACAATAACAACAACAACAAAGATTAAAAACCATTGCAATCTGAAACAATGAAGCATCGCTAGAGGAAGAGGTGTTAAGTCATCCAGGTTCCCATGAATTTTATCAGTGACTGCTCTGTCATTCCGGACAATAACTGCTCTTCAGTAAGTGGGGCTGAGCCCAGAGAACAATGAGCTTGCAGGGAAAGGAGAGTGAGGGGAAGACTGACAGGTACTGTGGGACAAGATGCATGCAGGTATTGGCATAAATCCCCCTCCACCTTCACCCCCACTTATCACAGGGAAAATATCAGAGGAAAAGAAAGAAATCATGTAAGTAAATTAATAGTTGATTTACTGGGAGAACTTGACTCATCATTAAATAGTTTTTCCAGGCTTCAGAATGACTTTTCATCCAAAAACTGCATAAGTGGGAAGGCAAATAATCACATATGATAATAGACTACTCTAATCTTTCACTTGAGAATCCTCTATAGGTTTGCCTACTAATCTTCCTCTTACATTTATCTAGCAAACTTTATAAAGACAAGGAATACAATTCTATATAATTCTCATTTTTGATTCATACCCTTAAGGAAAAAGTTGTGCCCCCTATTTTAATACCAAAACTTTGAAAGAGTCTAATATTCAATAAAAGGGATCCAACTCAATTTCAAGATCTAAATGAAAAGAAGATTCTAACCCACACGTGCACTCAACATTATCCGTGCTTCTGTCCTTGCTAAAGTTCCATCCTCTGTAGCATCCCGAGATTCTGTGAATATCTCTGTCCCAGGTGCTGACGGGGTTTTAGACACCAGCCTCTAGGAGACATGTCCCAATAGAGCTTAAGAATCATCTTGCCCAGCTCTCTTGTTCTTCTCTTTGTGGATGGAAAAACCGAGGCCCAGGCAGGACGGGGAAGCAACATAAGGAATCCTGCTAGTTAATGACAGATCTGCTGCTTCCGACAGTGTGCATTCTGCTGCGTTGCCAATTTCCATTAAGACGGCTACGCCAGGGAATAAGTCTTGAAGATCTCCCCAGTTTGTATCCTGTCCAGATCAGTAACAACAAAGTGGTTTTCCTGAGTCATGATATGACTCAGGGTGCCTTGAATCCCATGAAGCCACTAGGATTAAGGTTTTGTTGGGCTATGATGGAAAAGAGCTGGTATTCTAAAACACTAAGTCAGATGAGCATTTTAATAACTTTTGAGCAACCTGAGAAACTGACTATTCTACTCAAGCTGAATGACTCACAGAAAGCCTTTCTTGTGACTTACTTGCTTTGGTATTTCAGTGAGGACTTCTTTAATTAGATGGTGATTATGATTTAACATGTGCTCTGCCAGTTGAACTTGGAGTCCAGGATTCCAGGACTAAGGGCTTTTTCCCACTTTTTTGTTTTTTAATTATTTATTTATTTTTGAGACAGAGTCTCATTCTGTTGCCCTGGCTAGAGTGCCGTGGCGTCAGCCTAGCTCACAGCAACCTCAAACTCCTGGGCTCAAGTGATCCTCCTGCCTCAGCCTCCCGAGTAGCTGGGACTATAGGCATGTGTCACCATGCCCGGCTAATTATTATATTATTAATTATTATATAGCTAGACAACTAATATATATATGTGTGTGTGTATATATATATATATATATATATATATGTTAGCTAATTTCTTTCTATTTTTTTAGTAGAGATGGGGGTCTCACTCTTGCTCAGGCTGGTCTCGAACTCCTGAGCTCAAATGATCCTCCTGCCTTGGCCTCCTAGCATGCTAGGATTACAGACATGAGCCACCACACCTGGCCTGCTTTTTTTGTTTTTTTAAAGTTACAGATCACTATGCTAATCATTAGGACTGTTCATAATGTTTTTGGTTCTCCCTTCCCTCTAGGCTCATGGTAGGATTGCACTTTTCTATCTCCTTTGAGTCCAGGCATGGCTGGGTGATTTACTTTGGCCAATATAATGGGAATAGTAGCAATATTACTTTTAAATTTTGAATGCTAATTCCAAATTTTAACCTGATTGATCCCACTGCCTCATTGTGAACTGTAGTACTATCAAGACCCTGATCCTTATCCTCTTTTGCTACTGATATTTCATTTGATCTGCAAGTGAAAGCCTGAGGACAACCCCATAAAGGGGTGCAGATGTGAAATGATTTTGAGAGGTTTAAAGTGCAAAGATATACTTCTCTCAGAGCATTCTCCTTTTGGGGTCAGGTGATGGGTGGAAGAAAAATGATCCTTGTTTTTTGAAGAACTGTAGTGCTTACTTTTAGAATTGCGGTGAGATTTATAAAATTAGATATTAGAAAAGAAGCAAGAAATAGTAGGGGCAAATCTCTATAAAAGTTTATGTTCTTTCATTCTTTAATCCCAGTCTGTTGATTGTGAGAAATGACACTGATTCCATTAAGTTTCCTGCCTGAATTGCTACTATACAGATTTGAATCTCTCTGAAAGCAACAGAGAATAAGACAAGCCAAAAACTGACACTTTTTTTTTGTGCGTATGGTTTGTTTAACAAACTCGCAAAGACTCAACTACAGCACCAGCTGTCACACTGATACCTACTTGGTAGGGCTGCAGGTGTGCAAGGCCTTCAAGTGTGGCTTCCAGGTTGCAATGGAAACAGATTTCTCATCAGCTGCATAACTACGCCAAACACACTGCATGTGGCATACATGGGGACATAAAAAAGAGAAACAAAAGAAAGCGGGAGATAGAATGAAATGAAAGGAAGATTATTAAGTTACTACACATTAAAAAATCTTTTGCTTGTTATACTTAGCCCTGATAAATACTCAAGGCAGGAAAAACATGACTTTGGTATTTTCTGCTGGTTATTAAACATATTCAATCACATCAGAATGGCTTTTCAGAACAACTCACACCAAAAACTAAAGGTGCTAAAAAGTATAACATAATGCAGTTTTTGAAGGTTAGGGAAAGATATTATATTACCCAAAACAAGAAAAGTAATGATTGACTGGTTCAATAAATATCGATGTCTAAGATACTAATTAGATAAACTACCTGAGCATGAACATTCATTCCAGGGATTGATCTTTAATCAGTATTTGATAAGATAGAGGCAAAGGACTACTGAAAATCCACTATGCAAATAGTAAACTAACTGGTACACTAATGATCACCAGGCTATGTTTATAATTTAATTAATGAGATCCCTGAAGTTGAACTATATGCAACACTTTCAATGCTAAAAATCAAGATAGAAATAACTAGAAGCAGAGCTAAAACAAGATAGAGAGAAATGTATTCTTTAGAAATACAACTGGAAAGCACCTAAGGATTTAAAGTCATGATCCAAGAATATATTTATAGCTCTTTGATGTAAAACATAAGCTCTGTCTATTTCATAAAATTACAAAGTATTTTTATGTGATCCTCATAATCAAGTGTGGATTAAGACTCTTACCTTGTAGATGAGAAAATAAAGGCTCAGATAAATGGAGCGGTTTAAACAAGGTTGGTGGAGTTGAGACAATATCTAAATTGCCTGGCTCTTGGTCATAGAATCCCTCCACTGAGATTTTTGCTGACTGCTTGAAGATTGTTGTTGGAAAAGCTTCCATCTGAACTGTTCATTTGAGAGATTGCTTGAACTTACTTTCCCATATAGATTTTGGTAAATTTCTTCCTTTGTAATGAGTTTGCAGACATCTCTAATGACCAAGCATTCATTGCAGTCTCCTCAGGGAAAAATTTTTATTATGATTCATTAATCAAAGCATTCTATTTTATGTGGCAAGTCCATTTAAATGGGTCATATCCCTACTATATAACCATCAGTCATGATTTTGAAACCTACAATGAAGAAAAAGTGATCTAATGATATTGCGTTTCCTGAGAATATCATTGAATAAATGTGTGCTGGATAAAAGAGCTAAAAATTGACACAACTACTTCAGAAGACTGTATGGCAATATCTATTATTTTAAGGCTGAACACATACATATCCTAAGATATAGCTATACACTCTTAAGTATATATGAAACAGATATGCTTATTTAGGTTTACCAAAAGATATGTTGGTTTCTTAATAAACTAAAGCTGAAAATGCCCAAACCTATCAACAGTAGAATAAATAGAAAAGTTGTGGTATATTCACATGATGGAATACTACATGGCAATAGTACACTATAACTACACTCAACAAAATGGATGAACTTTATATGAATAATATTGAATAGGGAAAACAAGACACAAAAGAGCACCTTTCCATAAAAGACAAAAACCAGGGAAAATGAATCGATGCTCTTAGAAGGTAGCACAGTGGTTATCCTTGTGGGATGGTGATTGAGAAAGGGAATATAGGAGGTTATGTTCTGTTTATCTGAGTGCTCGCTAAGCAGGAGTGCTCAGTTTGTTTAGGATATGTGCTCTTTTCTGCATGCACATCACACTTCAGTAACATTTCAGGAAGTAATATAAAAAAACTAGAGAAACGTATAGTAGGACATGAAGGCTTTTTATATTTTTAAGGAAGGTTTAAATGATTGAAGTAGGGTTCTTGCCTGGAGCCTTCCTTACATGTTCATGTTGATTTAATCTGTGGAAATTTGTGCTAAGCATCTTGGCATCTTATGGAGAATAAAGCAATTATCACCATATATCTTGAAATGTTAGTTTTTACAAATATTATACATATACAACTTATAGAGTGATCTAGAATAATCAATAAAAATGCATGGGTTTATTACTGTGGCTTTATCTGTAGCAGTGAGGCCCAGAGATCCTCCAATGCTACAGGGGCATAGAGAGCTGCCTTAATCACACAATTTCCATAGACGGCATCACATGTACATGAACTCTGATATTTTGAAAGCAAGACTCATTAGAACTAGAAGAATATTAACAGGTCTGTGCATTATTAGATACCAGTGAAAAAAATCCAAAACAATACAACAAGAAATGGGACCAAGGCATTACCTGTTAATGTTGTAAAGAATTGGGGGCAAAGGAGGCTAATCTGAGAAAATTGAAGATTTTCTTTATAATGACACCTGGCTTCTTGCTCTTTTCTATCAAATTGATCTCAACAGCTAAGCTCTTATTCCCTTTATTACTCCTTTTAAACATGCCTTGGAAATGAGAAGTAAAGAAGGTGCAAGTGGCATCTGTCACAGGGCTGACGTTAGTTAACAAAGTGAAAGTGGAAAGTGTAACTCCATTACTCTTATACTCTGATAACTTTGTCCTGTCCTTAGCTCTCTCTCCCAGCTAATTGCTTCTAGTAGCTGAATTTCAAGCCCACATCCATATGATTCAGTGCTGATGTTCCTATATTTAAAGTCAAAATCACATAGTGGTTGGCAAGAGAAAAATAACACCTCAGAGGGATTTCCTATGGTTAATTTACATGGAATATATACTCCAAAGGACAAGTCAACAAGAAGCAAAATGAAAGCCAAATTCACCCTTTCTCAGGTGCTGCTGGTGCTCTAGGCAGCCAAACAGATTAGAACTTTGGCCCATAATGATAAGTGCAATGTCAGAATAATTCAGTTTTTAGGGAGTATTCAGTTTGCATTGTCTGGAGTATGACAGCTATGGCATGTTTGACCCTTTCTGGAAATGGCCCAGAAAGTTTGAGCTGACCATTGAAAGGTATAATTAACATGGAGCTTATTTTTTCAAGGTATATAACTTAAAATGTCAGAGTTCTGAAAGATTTAGGATATAAACCAGCAATCCCTTTCCCCATCTCTCTTCACACTGATGTTTTTTCCTTAGAGGCAACCCCTTCAATTCTTATAGTTGTTGCTTCCATTTTTAAGAATTCTTATTTTTAAAGGCTTATGCTCATACATATATTTCTTGATTTTTCAATTTCAGGCATTATCAATTAACTTCCTACTATGAAAGATAATGACATAGCCCACTTACATAGCCCTCTTCCTATGCTCTTATCCTTCCAACATTTTTATATCACAATTTTTAATTAGGGTGCTATTTAGCGTTTGTATTACTATGACCATGTAGTATTATTGTTCCCAGCTGAGCAATGCAATGTATGTACTCTGGCTACTGTTTTCCATATAATTTTTTTGAGTTGTAATATTATTGCCCTATTTTAATTTCTTGATTTGCCTATATATACCTACTATGAGTATAGTCCTGACCTCTCCAACAGAACTATAAAATTCTTCTAGTCAAATACATCATTCGATCTTTCAGTTCCATTCTTTTGTTTCCTTGAAGACCCTTCTCCTGGAGCTCAGCTGCCTTTTCACTCTGTTCTCAAGGTTGCTGCAGCTGTTGTCTCTGGACTTCCGTTTCCTGTCATCACAGAGATCCCCTTTACTCTTTCCTGCCTGGAATCTAATTTCCCGGATGCCCTTTTCCTCTCTTGGTTTAAGCCCTTGTTTTGGAAGAGCAATTCTAAGCAGCTTATTGAATAAAGGTTAAATGGTAGGTTAATTTTTGATATGGTGCATGTCTAAAAAAGTCTTTGTGCTACTCTCCTATTCAATGAGTAGTTTGGCTGGCATAGAATTCTAGGTTGGAAATAACTTTTTTTTCTATAATTTTGAAAGTATTGGTTCACTGTTTTCAAATTGTAGGGTTACTAAAGAGAAATCCAGTGCCTTCTTGATTCTTGATCCTTTGGCTATGTCCTGCTCAGAAAGCATGTAGAATCCCCCATTTTTTTGCAAGTGTTCTTATATTTCTCTATGATAATCTAGGTGTAAAGTTTTTGGCTCACAGTGCTGGGCACTTGGTCAGCTCTTTTACTGTGGCCAATCCGGTATTCCAGTTCTGGAGAATAATAATGTCACATTTCTTTAATAAAATCCTCACCTTAGTTTCCCTGTACTCTATTTGAGGTGCCCATTAGTTGGATATTGGAACTGCTGGAAGGGCCCTTCAATTTTCTTACCTTTTTTTTTTGTATTATCTATCTCTCTCTTTTTTAAATTCTACTTTCAGGGGAGATTTTCACAACTTTATCTTTCCTTCTATTTTTTTTCCCTACTGTCATATTTTTCATATCTAGAATTTTGTTTCTGAGTTTGTTCTTATTTATGACTGAAGCATTAAAAAAGATGTATAAACTCTCTACAAGTGGCTTGACTGGTGGCTTCACTTTATGGTAACTGGATGAAGACTAGGTTATTTTGATAGGGGAAGCCAAAGTTTCAATATATGATTTTTTTTCTTTTGGGCTTCCTCAAAGCACCGTCTTCTAATCTCTTCCCTTAAGGAAATGAAGCCTGTCTATCAGCATTTATTTCACAAACTTTCACTTAATTCCCATTTGTGTTTCTAGTAAAGCATCTTGGCTCCACCCTAAACTGGCCCAGTCTCTCCAGAAGTAAACCTCTAACATGGAATTTCTGAAGAATCTTTCAGTGTTAATCCCAAGGCTCGGTAATGTATGAGAATGCAGCCACTGCTTTTTGGAAGGAGTCAAGGATTTGGATCAGACAGCAGGGATTCGAGTCCTAGCTCCTCCTAGGCTTGTCCTGAGGATCAAGTAATATATAATATATTAGAAGCACTCTGCAAACTAAAAACCACTTCATGAGTCTTAGGTATTATTAATAAAAGTTGTGACATTTGGGCAGGTATTCAAAACGTTACTGAGGTTCCCAGGCTGCTCCAGTTGAAATGAAAAGTTAATTTAAATGAATCATGCAAAGATATTGATACAACTAAATTTGCTGCAAGACACTGGGGTTTTAAACTTTTTCCTAAAACCTTGAAATGCTGGTTAATTTAGTTCTCTCACCAACCAAATGACAAAGCAATTTGGGCATCTCAGTTGCCCTTTTAGGAAGATAGTTGCTCTGGCTTAAAACAAATGAAATTGCTTTTGGTCTTGATGTTTTGTGTGTTCAGCAAACCAAGTCAGGTTTATTGGGTAAGAAATTAAATGGATTAGTGAATGAGGTTTCCTTTTGAATCTAGTTCATTCTGAAAAGTAAATTTCCACAATATATAATCATGTCTTAAAGCCCTGAATTCTGTCTAAAGACCACAATAAGGAAGAACAATGATCAAATTTAATAATTATATTACTATTCCTATGCTTGATAAATAAATTTCATTTAAATGAGAGCAATTGCTTTTTAAATTAGTAGATTCTACTTTGATTAATGAAGCTATGATTAGATTTTTTTAAAGGTATTCTTGAATGTTTCAAGCCTTGCATTTTGTATTCTTTTTTGTTAAGAATAACATATAAGTTGGTGTTTTAAGTGAAAGGAAAATTCATGATTTCACACCATCGTTACCTACATCTGTACAAATTCAATTACTGATCACAATATATGTTAGATGACCCAGTTCCATAAAATAAAATACTAGTCCTCCAAGCAAAACTGTTCAATCAGTCTCTTCTCCACCTTTTATGAGTTATATGTAAAGGAGGCCTTGCCTTGTTTCGGCTGTGGACATATAAATGTCTCTGCTACATTGATTTGTTGCAGGAATAGCAATTTATTTTCAAGTTCAACTGGAAATGGCTCTTGCACAATTTAGTAGTTGATAATGATAACTTCAGTTAGATCAGGAAAGTTCCTGCTGTTGTTCTCTATATTTGTCTTGTGCAATATGGTAGCCAATAGCCACTTATAGCTGTTGAATACTTGAGGAGTCACTAGCATCAGTGATGAACTGAATTTTTAATTAATTTAAATTTCAATAGCTACCGACAGCTAGTGGTTAACTGTATTGGGCAACACAGCTCTGTATCATCATCACTGATATATGCGTGAGAAATTCCTCAAAGGGCTCGCTTTCTAACAGAACAGCTGATATTCTGAGAGGTTCTTTTTGTGTAAGATGTATTATTGGTTCCATATGCAGACAGGGCTTGCTGCCCAGATGGATGCAAGGGACCCATGGGATAGCTTCTGCATTCACAGGTTGAAAAACATTGTTTTAGAGTGAAGGGAAATTAAAAAATAAGAAGAGTAAGGAGAAAAATTAATTAGAAGTATGGAAATATTGCATCACCAGTTAAGCAGCGCTAAAGGATGAAAGGTTATGAATTCGGGGTCTCAGGGTATTTTGTGTGTGTCCTAAAGCGTGTGACTCCTTTTATTGTTTGGAGTCAGATCTTACGCTCCTAGTACTTAGGGATCTTTTTGTTTAAGAAAGTAAAGCTTACTTTCTCTTTAGTGCTCTTTTAAAACCTGAAAATACAAAAAGCAAGCAAACAAACAAACAAAAAATAGAAAATCTCAATGGCTTGAATAGGAACTCATCCAATGGTCCATCGTCTCATCAATAATTGTGGAATAGCTTGATTTAAAAATTAATGTCCTCATTTAGTGATTAGATACAAACAGATCTCCTTCAGGATATAACAGAGCCGCACGCCCCCCTCCTCTCCCTAGCTTTGTTTCTGTTGGAGTCACTGCGTATCACAGCCACAGGTAAAGGCTAAGGGTAGGGGTCACGGTGATTTTCTTCTACCAGTGCACCCACTCAAACCACTGAAAAGTCTAAATTAAAACAATGAGCTTGTTTCTACTGCACGAAGATGAGTCTCTTAGCGACTTGAAGCCACCCCAAGCTTCTCCAGTTTAGAAGTTCTGGAGCTTCCACTGCCTGGTTCCATGATGGAAGAAACTTTAGATTTCTTGTTTATAATTAAATGCCAACTCCATGTTATAGATCTAGCAAAAATTATTATTTTTTTTTTTGTGATTCTTAACCTGGATCTAAAATGGTTCCACTCCCAAAAGATACTGATGGCAAAAGGAGAAGCATTCCTTTTAGCACTGAAACAAATCCTGAGTTACTGAAAAGAAAATGAAATGCTAAATAACTACCTATCTATTATGAGCTACCTTCAAATAATATGCTTATTGTTTTATATTCTCAAACACCGATGTGTTCCACGGTCCCAAGAGCTCTTAGTATAACTATTTCAAGTTATTGCCCTAGATAGCATTAAAAGCAATTTCACAGGTACTAAACCTTGACATTCTAAACAAATATGTTGTTCTTTAGGAACAATGCCCTGCTCTGCTCCATCACTTAATGATCAATTATGTTCCACCAAGTAATTCATAAGACATATTAGGTCATTCCAGGAGCAACACAGCTGCTAGCCTCTGCATGGCTTCGCTGGCACAGTTAATTAACCTGAACAATGCACGGACCATTTGCTGAATAGATATGTTTTTCTATTTAGGAGAGGGTGAACACCTGCCCAAATCCAAGACTGCACATTAAGTTCTTACTTCATTTTTAAAAAAGAACAAAACAGTAGCTCTAGCAAGCAATGAAGCACAGAGATTGGGAAATGACCCAACAATCACGTATAGAGACAGATGTTGCCATCCTCCTATTACATTGACATTTACCTGAATGAGGTTGGCGGCTGGGTTTCTTCTTTTCTCAAAGTGTTTCTGGCGATGCTGTTCTTGTACTTTTAATGCAAAGCCTGAGCCAAGAATGCCCTGGAACAAAATACAAAAAAAAAAAAATAGTACTTTAAAAAAATTTTGAAAGCATTGTTAAATAAAACAAATATTAAAACCAAAACAACACTACAAGGAGTCTGCGAGAAGAAATACAGTATGTAATCTGTCCATGAACATGTTATTTATTAAAACAAACACTATTACAATACCATCAGCTAAGTTGTTGGACAATATTGCCATACATATAACAACCTGGTTTTTTTGGACATCAACTAGGGAGCCTCATTTGTTATCTTTTGTGATATAGTAAGAGGCATTATAATTACAAATAAAAATCACAATAAATTTGTGTGTATGTGTGTATGTGTGTGTGGCATTCTTTGTGACATTATTTTATGCCTAAATTAGAGTGAATAGTCTTATCTAGTGACTGAATGTAGAAGCCATGAGTTCCATCTTTGGACAGAACTGGGTTTTATATTTAGGGGAGTTAAAGTCTCACTGCTGGCTGGGTGCGGTGGCTCATGCCTGTAATCCTGACTATATCTGGGAGGCTGAGGTGGGAGGATTGCTTGAGGTCAGGAGTTCAAGACCAGCCTGAGCAACAGCGAGACCTTGACTACACAATAAATAGAAAAAATTCGCCAGGCATGGTGGCATGCACCTGTAGTCCCAGCTACTAAGGAGACTAAGGCAGGAGGATCACTTAAGCCTAGGAGTTTGAGGTTGCAGTGAGCTATGATGATGCCACTGCACTCTACTCTAGCTGGGTTGACAGAGTGAGACTGTCTCAAAAAAAAAAAAAAAAAAAGTATCACTGCTGTGGACATAGGAGTACTTCTTGCTCTTTGCTGAAACTCTGAAATTTTATATTCACTATCCATGAAATGGAAGAGGGGAAGTGGGGAGAGTGTTTAAATTCTGTCCCAGCTCTGGTTCTTCATGATACTATCATTCTACTCCTAGCAAAGAAAAGTAAAAGGGAGAGGGGGACAGTTATCTAGATGAGACAGACACTCAGTTTTGAAAATGGTTTTTCCATTTTGCCTGTTTGTACAATAAAGACAAGAGCGTGGGTCATTGCAGAGTACGTTTCGATTTTTCTGTTTTAATTTCACACTTTTAGCATTCCTTAGTTTTTGGTTTTGGCTCACCTATTCAGATTTGGGGGTTAGTAAGATTAGTATCCCCCCTATGTTTACATTAGTTTTTTGGCTAGTTTGCCTTCCTTCTGCTTATCATCTTGATCTGCCAAAATTCTGGTTCTTTGATGTCCTCCTCTCTTTTCAGTTTGCTATGGTCTAGTATTTGTGAAACTGAGAAGCTTTGTCTCAGCCTTGGGTTGCTTTCAGAGCTTACTAAATGAAGTCTCTGGGCTTCGTCTGTAACTCTTGACTATATTGGCATGGGACTTGGAGCTCTCCTGCTTTCAATTCTACAGATTTTAATTGCTAGCTATAAATTATTAGCTTTTTATTAAACTTTAAGGAGTTCAACCCTTAGGTTAGAGATGGACATTTTATAAGCCCTAAGTCAGTATTTGCCACAGGTAAGGTATGGTTGTTTTTCTTTTCTTTATATTTTTCAAGTAGATCAAAGACGGTATAGGCTGCCTGGAGAGGTGGTGGGCTTTTCATCTCTGGGAGGTGTTAAGTCTCAGCTGGATAACAACTTGGCTGAGATATTTTTGGGCTCTTGATAGCCTTTAACCTTCCTTTTTATCTTGAGATTCCACAATTCTGAGTACATCTGTGACAATAACCAGACAATAAGTAATGCAATCATGTTTAAAAGACACAATTATACAATAATACTATTTGCTATTAATGAGAAATGATCTACTCCATTATTAGTTAAAATAAATGGCTGTACCATGAAATTAGAAATTACGTCATGGGTTCTGTTTTCCATCTCTCTTTTTTACTGCCTGCCTCACACTAAGATCTCTATCTCATATAGGTTGTAATTGCACAAACAAAGCTTTATAAAAACCTGGTCTTTCTAGTCTGGTTTGTAGATTTAAATAAAATTTTACTCCTTTTAGAGGTTATGAGAAAATGGCCTTCCATTTCCAAACCCAGATCAACTCCAGTCATTTGTAGCTCCTAATTTTTTTTCTGCTATTTAAGATCATTTAGGAAAAGTTGATTTATTTTTCTTTTAAAGTCATTTTTTTATGAAGAAAACATGAAAGAGAAGATGAAACCTTCTAATTTCCAGCATATATTTATAAAATGTGTCTTAGGTACATACAGTGGTAAATCCCCTTTGGAAAATGAAGACAGGCTCTACACAGGCACGAATTTAACATCTGCCAAACAAACTAAAATGTGCTGAAAATCACATTGGTATTGCTTAGAAATATTTGTTAGTAGATGGCAATGTTTTCTACATATCTCTTGCACCAGACTGTACATTACTAAGTAATGTACAGTTATTAAACCAGGTCTGTTCCCTGTCTCATTATGGATCCATTCCAATTTTCTTCCACCTCTCTCTTAGCGCACAGCTCAGTGCACTAAAATAGAAGTCTGTTAAAATAAGGCCTACTGTGATATATGTATATATATACACGCAAAACATGGCTTACTCTTTGAACACAAGTGCCATCCCTCCAGACAGTTGACATCAATAGATGCAAATGCTTAGAAATTGAGTTTTGTTTTTGATTCATTTTCTAAGATAACAGAACTTAAATTTTTAGATTTCAGTTTTGGTACTATGCCGAGAAGTGCTACATAACAACAGGGTTTAACCTCCCCATGATAGTCCACAAGTTTTGTTTTAAGGCCTGGGTTTTGCTATGCTGCATGAAGCCAGCTTCCAGAGGTGGGCTGACACCAGTGCCAATTGTCCTCAGGTCTTTACACATTTTGAACACTTAACGTCTGCTTGCTTCTTACAGATATTCTTTCTCCTCCCTTGCTTTTAGTTTTTTGCCATTTCTTCCTGCTGTAGTATTTGTTCTATTAGTCTCCATCTACATTAGCTGTTTATAACCTTCAAAGGATTGTGAAACTATATAGGTCAGTTTATCAGAATTTTCTCTGAATGAAGACTAGGTTATGAATTAGGTCCCAAGTGGCTCTCTAATGAGGACAGAACATATACTCTTGGTCTATTTTAACAACCCTGAGGTTGCCTACTTCCTTGTTCATAGTTTTGCATGGAATCAGAGAGGTTGCCATATATGTGGCCTTAGGGTAAACATAAACACAAAAGCAGCACATATTTTGTGCCATTATTTTTTGAGGAAAACCCAAGACTGCATTTTATTGTTTCTAAGGGTTTTTTCCTATAAGGAACATAATTATTGAATGAACTTCTCTATTCTGAATTGTTGAGATTTCCAGATGAAGTTAGCTTGGATAAATAAGATGTTTTTTGACTCTTGTTGATTTCATCATTTTGCACCAGAAAACATGTATTTCTAGATTCATACAGGTAAAGGAAAGTAACATTTATTGAGTGTCTTCTTTATGACAAACACTTGACTTAAATTATTACACTGGTCTTCACAAAATTTCCCTGGGCTCAATAATTCCTCCTCCATTATATTGATGAAGAAACATACTCAGGGTCACTGGGCTGAATTGCGTCCTTCCAAAATTCATATAGTTGGAGTCCTAATCCCCCAAATCTCAGAATGTGACCTTATTTGAAAATAGAGTTCTTGCAGAGGTAATCAAGTTAAAATGATGCTATTAGGGTGGGGACCCTAATCCAATACGACTGGTGCCCTTATATGAAGAGGAAATTTGGACGCAGATGATGCGATGCCACAGGAAGAAGATGGCCATCTATAAGCCATGGAGGGAGGCCTGGAACACACCCTTCTCTCATGGCTCTCAGAAGGAGCTAACCTTGCCAACACTCTGATTTTGGACTTCTAGCCCCCAGAACTTGAGACAACAAGTTTCTGTTTTTCAAGCCACTTAGTCTGTGGTGCCTTGTCCAGGCCACTCTAGCAAACAAATGCAGTCATGTAGTTAGTACACAAAGACAGAATGTAAACTGAGGTCTGGGGCCACATGTGGTCTTGTCAGTTTCTTTTCTGTGGTTTTGAGAGGTCTGAGTTAGAACCAGCTGGTCAATCTGGAGTTGGGGACTGGCTGTGGGAAGCACAAGAGTGTCTTCTGCACTCATTAACAGGCAGAGGAGCCCCCTGAGCTAAAAGCTCCTCCCCGCTCCCTTGGCCTCCTTTGGAGAGGTGCTGGGGGTCTCTGATGGGCAGAGGCTGTGGGCAGCATCCCCTTGTGCCTGGAGCAAGACTGGAGCTATTTCCTCAAGCATGACCACAGCCACCACCTTGACACTCCTTTTCACTAGTTCCCCCCACTGTCACCCCAGGTGGAGTGAACAAAAGGGAAAACTTGGGGTTGGGAGCAAATGGTAACACTTGGAACAACTGCCTTTAAAGAAACAAGAGGATAAAATGATCCGAAAGGCAAGCTTCATCCATGAAGGAGAAAATAATCAGAAGCTTGCGGGGAGAGAAATGTACTCTTTATTCTGATAAGATGCAGAAATTGCTCATTAAGAAAAATCGATGATGATAAAACAAAGAATAAATCATCTAACACTTTAAAAACCCTTTAAGGTCATATGTTTTTCACTTAACTACATCCGAAGAGAAATATACTCTCTACTTGTGCACATTCATCTTTTCAGTGGCACACATTATAAACCACATTGGAGGGTTCAGTTTAAAAAGAAGATAGCTTTAAATCTTTTTTTGAGACAGAGTCTCACTTTGTTGCCCAGGCTAGAGTGAGTGCCGTGGCATCAGCCTAGCTTACAGCAACCTCAATCTCCTGGGCTAAAGCAATCCTCCTGCCTCAGTCTTCTGAGTAGCTGGGACTACAGGCATGCGCCACCATGCTTGGCTAATTTTTTCTATATATATTAGTTGGCCAATTAATTTCTTTCTATTTATGGTAGAGATGGGGTCTTGCTCTTGCTCAGGCTGGTTTCAAACTCCTGACCTTGAGCAATCCGCCTGCCTCAGCCTCCTAGAGTGCTAGGATTACAGGCGTGAGCCACCACGCCTGGCCGATAGCTTTAAATCTTTACAAATGGTTTAAATGTGTTAGTTGCATATCGACTAAAAGATGATGCCATCTGAATTATTATTTGGTCCTAAAGACCTAGCTGATATTGAAGTCTCAGGTTAAGTGTTTCCAAGGGAAGACCATATTTTGTAAATTATCCAAGTAGATACATTTAGAAAAGTCAACATTGTATCAGAAAAATTACATTTGTGAACAATACAGATATGTTCTCAAGCATACCAGTATGTGAGTGCTCACACTAATCAACCTCTCAGACCTAATTTAAACTGCTTTATTGTTGCAGGAGATACTCACGGCAGGAAGTGCAAAGAACGAAATGCCAAGGAGTGCAAAGCCTGCAGAAAGCAATCTTCCCAGCCAAGTCAAGGGAGTTTTGTCTCCATAGCCAATAGTTGTCAATGTAATCTAAAAACACAATAAATAGAACACGCAGCTTAAGTGCTTGAGAGGAACATTAGGACTCATGAACAGGAGGCAACGCAACGTTTCCACTAAATCATTATTCAACAAGACTTGTTGGCGCATTTTATTACTGAGCTTTAATTTTCCGTGACGCATAACAGAACTTCTCTTTGTTTAAGGAAGGGAATAACCTACATACTTGTTCCTCCCTTATAACACAGTTTTCCATCTTTTCTAAGTGCATTCAAAGGAAGGTTATTTAAGTAAGTGGATAACCATCAGTGATACAGAAACGATAGCGCCGTGGATTTAGGACTGGATCAGTACACAGAGCAATAATTTATGCTAGTTAAGGCCGTCCCTTCATTAGCTTGGCAGTCATTTCCTGAAGGTCTGGTGTGTACAAGGTATGTGTTATGATTTGTAGTGGAACAAAAATGAGACGTACATAGCGCTTGTCCTAAGATATTTACTGCCTGCTAAGGGAGACATGCCACACACAAATAATTAAAACACAAAATAGGGCGAGACAGGTTTTATGGTGGGAGCACAAATAATCTGCTATGGGAATTCAAGGAACAGATTGATCATTACAAGCTTGCGGGGCTGAGGAGGCTTTATTGGAAAGATGTCATCATACCTGGGCTTTGAAGGAGGGGTAACATTTGTGAGGCAGAAATAATAAAGAGGGTGGTCTAGAGAGGGGAAACAGGTGACCAGCTGCACAGCAGTGAGAACAAATAGGGTAGCTTTTCTACAAAGTACTAGTTGTTGAGACGGACCCAAGCATGTTGCATTTGAAAAGGATTAGTGACTTTTCAATTTCTTTCAATAGCGTTTTATGGTTTTCAGTGTATAGTGTACATTTTTTTCAGTGTATATGGTATATATATATATATATATTTGTAGCTATTGTAAATGGAATTGTTCTCTTGACTTCTTTTTCTGAAATCTTTTTAGTGTATAGAAGTACTATTGATTTTTGTGTGTGATTTTGTATCTTGCGACTTTACTGAATTAGTTTGAGTTCTAGCCATTTTTTTTTGGTGGAATTTTTAAGGTTTCCTATGTATTAAATATAAGATCTTGTTGTCATCAAACAGTGACAATTTCATTTCTTCCTTTCCTATTTGGATGCCTTATTTTATTTTATTTTTTTTAATTTTTTTTTTTTTGAGACAGAGTCTCGCTTTCTTGCCTAGGCTAGAGTGAGTGCCGTGGCGTCAGCCTAGCTCACAGCAACCTCAAACTCCTGGGCTCAAGCGATCCTCCTGCCTCAGCCTCCCGAGTAGCTGGGACTACAGGCACAAGCCACCATGCCTGGCTGATTTTTATATTAGTTGGCCAATTAATTTCTTTCTATTTTTATGGTAGAGACAGGGTCTCGCTCAGGCTGGTTTTGAACTCCTGACCTTGAGCAATCCGCCCGCCTCGGCCTCCCAGAGTGCTAGGATTACAGGCGTGAGCCACCGCGCCCGGCCTTGGATGCCTTTTATTTCTTTCTCTTGCCTAACTGCTCTGGCAAGGACTTGCAAAACTATATTGAATGTAAGTGGTGAAAGTGGGCATCCTTGTTTTGTTCTGGGTCTTAGAAGAAAGGATTTCAATTTTTCAGTGTTGAGTATAATGTTAGCTGTGGGCTTATCACACATGGTCTTTGTTGTATTGAGGTACATCCCTTCTATACCAACTTTGTTGAAAATTTTTGTCATGAAAGGATGATAAAATTTGGGCAGATGCCTTTTCTGCAAGAAATGAGATAATCTGAAATAAAGCAGGCACAGAAAGACAAAAACCGCATGTTCTTAGTTATATGTGGAATCTAAATTAATAGAACTCACAGAAGCAGAGAGGCTGGGGGCTGGGGGAGAATGGGGAGATGATGGTCAAAGGACACAAAGCCTCAGACAGGAGGAATATGTTTTTTCCTTTTTGAGATCTATTGCACAGAGTGGTGAATATAGTTAGCAACAGTGGTATTGTAGATTGCAAAATCACTGAGTAAATTTTAAATGTTCTCAACACAAAAAATGACAAGTACTTGAGGTGATGGATATGTTAATTAGCTTGATTTAATTATTCCCATTGTATTCATAAATCATAACATCACTTTGTGCCCCATAAATATGTAGGCCTATAATCTGTCCATTTACAATAAAAAAAGATGAGGATTAGTGGAAGAGGAGGTGAATTAGATATGCCAAGGCCAAGCCAGGGAATGTCTTTGTTTTTTTTTTTTTTTTTTTTCCAGGGGATGTCTTTGAATGTCACGTCTCTCCCATGATCAAACAGTTCCAGGGGCTTCCCATGTTCCTTAGAGCAAAGTCCCAGCTCTTCTCCATCGTCTACAAGGTTCTGTGTGATTGAGCCTCGGCCTACTACTCAGACACGGTTTTCTGCCATGTTCTTTCTCATCCTGCTCGGCCACACCTGCCTTGCTGTTCTTGGACACACCAAGCTCTTTCTCGCCTCAGGCCCCTTTCTCTTACAGTGGTGGTTTGTAGGGGAGAGTAGAATGTTGTGAACTCTGAGACAGCACCTTGAGTCCCTCTAGAGGTGTGCAAAGACACTGCCCACCTTCTCTCTGCACTTCTAGGATGACCACATTTTACTGAGAGCAGGGGACTTGAATAGCCAGAAGCTGAACCTCTAGATTCAACACTTTCTTTTACTCAGATTACAGAGGAGCTTGGGAAATTTCTTGGTTGAAAAGCTTTGGGGCTTTTTGTTGCCAGGTGAGATTTGGGAAGGATCTGGCAGTAGGGTGGCAGTTTTGTTTCCCTCCATGACAGAGAAGAGTTTCCATTATTTGTTGCCTGGAAAGTGAATCATTTCGCTGTTGTGGATGGGAAGCGGATGAATGGGTTTCATGATGTAAACAGGAAGGTAGTACCATATATAAAATTATAAAGTCTCTAAGGTACTTTTACAATAAAAAGATGTGAGTCTTCTCCAGGACTTCACACTGGCCCGTCTGTTTGATCTGGCTGCAGACTTTCTAAGGCAAAGACCAGCTTCATTTGATAAAACCATCTGTAGATGAGCCCTGCATAGATATTCATTGATTTTTCTCGACTCTCAGGCCAAGCTGCCCTTGAAGTACCAGCGAGTGTCCTTGGAACGGTACAACTATATTATGTTTCTTTTCTTTTTGCCAGCACTCAGAAGGCCCTGCTAATGTTTATCAGCTGATCCTTTGTACATGAACTGAGCAGTGCTCTCAGTGCCTAGTCTCCCATGCCTGTGCTAAACAATAAACCCATTTCTGCCTTCTAGAAATCTCCTGAGTGTTTTCAGTGGCTGAACCCAGTAATGATCAGTTTCATTTAGGTTCAGAATCGGAGAAAAGGAGGTCCACATAGAACCCAAAGACACAAGCTCTCCAGGATACTCCGGGAGATCCTAGAACAACAGCTTGTTTCAGAGCACCTTGAAAGGCTGCATATATGATCTTTGGGGCCTTGGAGGAAATCGCACCTAGACGTCCCAGTTGAATTGGGTTATGAGGCAGTTGATTCATTTTCTGGAAAAAACTCTTCACAGATCTCCAAGAACCCAGCAGCATCCTGATGGCATGGTGTGGCAAGACGACTTATTCTATTGTATCTCATCGTCTCTGTATTGCAGCTGCTCCTACACTGAGTATCTTGGTGATTCCCAGTCCGAAGGGCAGGTGGTGATTATAAATTACAGTATACAGTTAATATAGTGACAAGGAATGAATGGACTTAAAAAGCCAGAGTTGATTTGGGAAAAAGTAGATGTAGTAACGGAGCACTGTTATAATGAAAAACAAATAAACAAATAATGCACCTCCTTGGAAATAGCACTCTCTTTAGATCGGGAATCCAACATTAAATAAATAATATAGCTCCTCCTTTGAAGATACCTTCACCACGTTGTGTTGTGTAATTCTTTGCCAGTTCTACATGTGCACATGGCATTGGGGTGCAAGGCTTGAGCCCAGTAGGTGATGGTGCTGGAATCAAACCCAGGGTCTCTCTGTTCATCTGGGGTGAACCATGTGGATGCTTCATGACTACATACAGGCTGGGTGGGTGGAGATGACAGGGCTTGGGTGGGCTGAGGATGACAGAAAGAACTGAAGTGTGGTCGGTTAATGGGTTCTCTTTGTACTAATATATTTTTGATACTTCCTGAGTCAAGGCATTTAATTCTCTTCTAATATATACAGTGTTAAAAGTGAATCACAATACATCAGACTTTTACTCTGCATAGAAAATATGTTTCAAAGGAATTAGTTGAACTATAAAGCAGTTGAATCAATGTAAAATAAATGTTCTTATGAAAGAGTCCCGTTATTCTTTGTAGGTGAGATGGTGTTCTGATACTATATATTAATGCATGAGAAGACACAAAGAAGCCTTCTTAATGGAAATTTGACTAGAGCAGATAATCAAAAAGACATATATATTACATATATATGTCACATATTTTATTTTAACCTAAAAGACATAAATGTATTAATACATTCATTTCCCAATATTTCCAATGAAGAATGTATTCTGCAATTGGAGTTTTGTCTCATCTATTTGCATAAACCTCACCCATAATGCATCATTTATTGTTTTAATTTTAGTGTTTTTAAAAAAATTTGTTTTGAGTGGACTTGACTTTTGTAGGAGCCATCTGAGTATAGAGTCCTAGATATTTAGGGTTTTTTCCCCATATAATTGTGTGTCCACCCCTGATTTCAAAATATTTTTAGCATTTTAGTATATTTAGTATTTTGCATTTATTGAGCTTTTCTAAAGCATTCTATTTTCATAAAACCATCCATCTTTCTTTCTGTACCATATGTCATCAGTTTATGCAATAATATAAAATTAAACCTTGCCATTATAATTACAAATACAACTGGCATAAAAAGGTTTGGGGATGAACACACTGACTCTTTGCAAGCATTCAAACAACGTTAAGAACAGAATTCTGTGGATTCTAAAGAGCATTCACTGTGCTGCCGGCCTCAGTTGGCATGTTTTACAGGAGTGGGGAGTGCCAGTTAATCTGGCCAGCCAGTGAAGAGGAAGTAAGTTTCAAGAGCCTTTATTCTAACACAAACACAATGTTTAGATGAATGGGCAAGTAAACAAAATAATATTTTGTGAACTTTGATATTCCTTACACAGGTGTGAGCATTAGTTTTTGCTTGTATATGTGTGAGAGAGATGAGAAGCAGGAGAATAGGACAGACTTTTACAACATTGTATTCAGCTGCCCTGAAAGATTCATGCACGACTGCTGATGAAACTAGGACCAGGTGGGCGCGAGTTACTATTATACCACACATAAGGAGAGACCCTTGCCTACGACATCATGGGAGGACATGAAGAAGGAGTCCTTTGAGGGAATAGGTGAAAACCTCCTGAAGCGTAAACAAGTTGAAACCAACAGGCTATCCCTCAAAAATGACGCACGCTAAGCAAAACATAAAAAGAACAAAAAGAAAAAGAGAGTACTTAAATGAAGATGTGAATGGATTCATGGAATACCTAAGACAGAGCTCACAGATGGTTCACAATGGGGAGATTATAGCAATAGAAGTTCAGAAAGTAAGGGAAGAAATTGCAGTTGCTTTCAAGAAAGACAGTCAATGGGAAGGAAGGTGATTAAAAAGATGAGCAGCAAAGAAAAATGCAATGGTATGTTTCTACTGCAGAACCTGGTTATGGAATTGCAGATTGCCCAGCCACCCTTGAAAACCAAGATATGGGGCCGGAATGTGTTACTGGGGTAGGTCCCTGGAGCATGAAATAACCATGTATAAGGCTAAAGTAGACCCAGCTCTTGGTGAATTTCCTTTTGCAAGATGTTTTGCTTGTGAGGAAATGGGACACCTGTCTACATCTTCTCCCGATAATCCCAAAGGACTCTATGCTGATGGTGGTGGTTGCAAACGTTGTGGCTCTGTGGAACATTTTAGGAAAGATTGCCCTGAAGGTTAGAATTCAGATTGAATGGTCACAGTTGGTTGCTGGCAAAGGGACTGAGTGCAGAGTATGAAGACACTTTGGATGCACCTAAACCGCAGAAACCCCAAACAAAGAAACTTAAAATGGTTAATTTTTGATAATGACTAGCACTGTTGTTAGTTATCATGTCATTTTTAGTTTCTAAACTGGGCCTACTTCACAAATGAGAGCTAGGCTCTCTTGGAGCCAAGCCTGTATTTAGATGTCAGTATGATCTGGGGGTGGGCAAAAACAGTTTTCTGCATTCTGTCCATCTAAGAGTACTTCTACCGCTGTTTGGAGAAATTCACTGAAGAAAAAAAGAATGAAACGATTAAGTTGGATTCTCTAAAAGAACATATTTTTAACAGACAGAACTTAGACATATCTAGGTGATTATATACTTGATTGTAATAATCATCCTTTTCAAAAGTAAAATTATGCATAAATGTAAACCACCCCTAACAAAGAGTGGTTTTAAGCCCCCAACAAAGGCTTATTTTAAGAAATGAATTTTTGGTTATATTGTTTTCTTAGTGCAAAGTGCCAATGTATTATTATTATTATTATTATTTTTGAGACAGAGTCTCGCTTTGCTGCCCAGGCTAGAGTGAGTGCCGTGGCATCAGCCTAGCTCACAGCAACCTCAAACTCCTGGGCTCAAGCAATCCTCCTGCCTCAGCCTCCCGAGTAGCTGGGACTACAGGCATGCGCCACCATGCCCGGCTAATTTTTTCTATATATATTAGTTGGCCAATTCATTTCTTTCTATTTGTGGTAGAGACGGGGTCTCGCTCTTGCTCAGGCTGGTTTCGAATTCCTGACCTTGAGCAATCCGCCGCCTGGGCCTCCCAGAGTACTAGGATTACAGGCGCGAGCCACCGCGCCCGGCCTATAGTAGAAATTTATTTATAAGTTGCCACCAAGTCTGCATTTTTAAAATATTGACTAAAAACACACCTGTTATTTGTTTATTTTTCTGGAAAAAAATAAAAGACACACTATATTGGGCATAATTTCATTCTTGACCTAGTTTCAAAGCTTATAAAAAATATGCTGGTTATCACATGCAGGGTACATCAAATTTTTATTTTAAAAAATCTTCCAGAATTCCTACTTGTTGACTTTTGAACATGATGTTTATAATATTATTGGAAAGAGCGTGAGGTTTTGAATTTACTTATTAAAAAATAAACTAGAGATTATGAATTAAAAAAAAATGTCTAACATCTCCCTTTCAGTGCAGTTTTAGGCAGAGTAGGACTCCCACGGAGTGAGAAGACGCCGTTTACTGCCACACTCCATGACCCGGGGTGGAAGCTGGCAGATGCATTCTCCGGCCGTGGTGTGACAAGACAGATCAGGGGCTGAGCAGGTCTGGCCCACTTCCTTTGTTGCCTGACCTCAGCTGGCCTCAGGAATCCTTGGGAGTTTGTGCCATCTCTCCTGTTGGACCATGTACTTGAAGGTGACGTGGCAGATGGGAATAACTCAGATAAATTTTTGCCCTCGCGTTCCACATGCTCAGTTGCAGTTAAGCAGGTGAAAAGAGAGAATTTCTGAAAATCTTTATGTTGCAAATGTCGGCATAAAGTTATTACTGTAGTAGCACAATCTGCGATGGAGTGGGGGCACCTCAGTGTGTTTAGCAATCAATAATTCTTCCTCAGAAATAATGCTTCAAAACAAATAAAAATTCTGATCCAAGCTTTCTTGACTTTTTTTTTTTTTAATGGGATCGCAGATGTGATGGTTAGATTATAATTTAGACACTGGTTAGGCTACAGGTTTTTTTTTTTTCCATAGCAGAATTAATTCCAGATCAGGAGATATAAGTTCTTCCTTCTTTTCTTTGAGTAACAAGATCAACAAATATTTATTGGCCTGATTTTGAAGAGACCATTATGAATACTAGTTTAGCTAATACATTCATGCGAACAAGTTAAGAATATACTGCTGGTAGATTTCCAATGCACAGCATAATTTCCCCATAAGGAAGTCCTTTAAGGAACGATGATTCATACCAGCAGTTTGTCAACCCTCCCTCCCTTTCTCTTCTCTTTTCTTTTCCTTCCTTCCCTTCTCTTTTCCACTCTTCTCTCTAGGTACTTCCAGAGCACCTCGTTTCAGATAGTGGGTGGTCATAGAACCTGTGCAGTCAATCTTAAAATCTGGTCACCTTGAACTAGATCAGAAAGGTTTTCCATCTTCAAACATCAGGATCACCTGTGGTGGTGGCAGCCTGTAATTTGGGTTCTGCTGGGGTAGCTCAGAGCATTGCATTCCATACTGTCCTTCCAGACTGGTGGTCATATGTGTAACAACAGTAATGGCTGACATTTGCCTATTGCTTGATAAAGCACATCTATGTGCCCTAATCTCATTTCACACACACAGAGTGAGTTTGTGTTTGGGTGATAACATTATCTCTATTTTACAGAGATATTAATGATTGCTTAGTATCATACTTCCACTAAATCATAATATTGGGGCCAGAACCCAGGTCTCTTGACTCTAATTCTTCTAGTCTTTTCAAAACAGCACGTGCTTAATGCTTATGGAATAATAATCACTGAGAAAAAGTGTCCAGAGCCACATGGGAGAAGATGTCATTGAAGAAACAGACCTCTCCTTAGGAAAGAATTCCCCAAAGAGGCTTACAATAATACATTCCACAAATGTATACCATTAAGGTAGGCATGGGACTTACAGATGCTCATAATAGCTAGGATTTTTTGGTGGGTAGCAGCTGGGGTACATGCATCTCAGCTGGGGTGCATTAATTTTTGCTTGGTAGTTGGTAATTGTCTTAAATAGTTAGGGGCTGGTAATGCGTCTGTAGTAAGAAACAATTATTAGCTTTAATTATTTAAAAAAAATTTTTTTTTTTTGAGATAGGGTCTTACTCTGTCATCTAAGCTAGAGTACAGTGGTGTCATCATAGCTCACTGCAACTTCAAACTCCTGGGCTCAAGCGATCCTCCTGCCTCAGTCTCCTGAGTAGCTTGGACTATAGGCATGCACTACCATGCCTGATTAATTTTACTTTTTTTTTTTTTTGGTAGAGACGGGGGTCTTGCTCTTGCTTAGACTGATCTCAAACTGTCGGCCTCAAGCAATTTCCTGCCTCGGCCTCCAAAAATGCTAGGATTATAAGCATAAGCCACAGTACCTAGCCAATTACTTTAATTTAATATACCAGTATCAAGTCAGAAAACAACAGTTTATAAGATGCTGCAGAAAACATTGCGTACTTTGAACTCAAGGTAAGGAGAGCTGATTTGCTGAAGGGTAACTGGTATTATCAAGGACAAGGGTATCTTTTTTCATTCTACAAATTTACACAAGTTCTTATTCTTAGATTTTGCAGGAGGATGAAACTCATGGCATATATTTGGGATGTACAACATGTTGAGTGCAAAGTATACTACATTATATTCATAGAACCTTCCATATGGTTTGCTTCTAGAAAGATTGTAAGATTTTCAGCATGAATTCTCGGACGAACTCTGGCTAATATAAAGTTCTTTCACATGCCTGAGGTAATCATTTCAAGCACATGGTCTCAGGTGGAGCCTGTGTTCACATGCTTACTCAATAGTAGATTTATGCTATCTGCTGCTGTATGCATTGTTTTTTTAAACCCACAACACTAGCTTCATGACAGGAGTAGCAGGAAATAGAAAGAGGACAGACTGGCCTTCAAGAACAGGTCATTACCCCCCAAAATTACTTCGGGAAAACCTGATCTTAAGTTATTGCAGAATAAATCTAAAGCAAATCAAAAGGAGAAACACAATAACAAGAAAGGCGATAATCATAGAAAGTAACCCCAGGAAAACCCATTCTTAAATTATTTCAGAATAAATCTAGGACAACTAAAAAGAAGAAAAAAAAATAATAATAATAGGAAAAATATTAAATGGAGCCCCACCCAGCAATCAGAAGATCCTCCTTGCCAGTAGCTGTTAATGCCTCAGCTGCTAGAGACACTTCCCTCTTCCATTTTCTGCCATCAGTGCTACTTTAGTTGCCACTTCAGAACCCAGAATATCTTTTCATCACAACTCCCGATTCCCAATCCCCTTCTGTGTTTAACTTGTGGCTCTGCATTGAAGCACAGAGCTCTTTTTTGTTCCTTTTGTTATTAAAGGTGTTTACATGCACAACAGTGACGTCTACACCAACGATAGCCATCATCTTTGTTGGGCACTTGCTGTGTTTTTGGTACCAGGTCCTTTATGTCTGTCATCTCACTTATTCAATGGGCTAGGTATTGCGAGTCACTAGTACGAAACTGTTTTCAGGGATCAAAGCTCTTTGAATTGTTACTGGCTTTGAGCAGTGCCGATCCCATCGCTGTATCGCTCCAAAAGTTAATCTTGGGGCCAGCTCTCACCATCTTAATGGAAGGAGTTTAGTATGTAGTATTTAGAATTCAATGGGACATTGTACCATAGAAAAGAGATTGCATTTTGATACTTTGGGCTCTTTTAATATAGGTGATTTCCTTTTTTTTTTCATTAAAGTCTGGCACTTAGAAATACCCCAACTCAGGGTGCTTTTATTTCTTAATTTATTCTGGATACTTCCATAGTTATTAAGGTGTCCATTATGCACAGCATGGAAAATTTTAAGTAAAAAATATCCAGCCATATATTTCATTAAGGTTTTGATTAATGTATATTAAAAGGTATAATAGTTTAAATTTATTTTATTTCACACTATATATCTAGTATATGTTCTTATAATGAATAGAAATAATTAGCCCTCATGTTGCCTTTTGTATCTTTTTAGGCTTCAGACAATTTAAGTAGCGAGTCAGTTAATATCAACAAACCTGCTATGGGCCAATTAGGCCAATAAGACCTTTTTAAAAATATTCTTAGAAGTTTGGCATTTTAGAAGATTTTTACTCTCATATTCAAAACTAGATTTTTTAAAAAAAAGTAGAAACATAATGAGGCCATTCTGGAACCTGTTAAGTACGGGTTAAATGTCAATCAAAATAGCACTACTGAAATGGAAATCAATGAAAATATGTTGTTTCTCCCTGAAAGTCATAGATGTGACTTTTGAAAACCTGCTATGTGGGTTATTCTGGAAGAAAAAAAAAAAAAAACAAAACTAAAAAACAAGCTGGTGACTAAGTGAGAGGTATATTAAGAGTTTCCCACACACTATATAACACACAATCCAGCAATTCTTATTAGTAATAAGGAGAAATGGAAGACTAATGAACAGAAGGTAAAAGAGCTGGCAGGCTGAACTCACCACAACTGCGTCTCACTGGGGGAATGCACCTGAGTGCATAGCGCACCAGTAATTTAAATATATCAGAATTATCCAAGAGAAGCAAAAACTAAATCTGAATTCAAACCACTGCTTTGAAGGCTGGGATGACAAACCGTGTTGCCCTTGCTGGCAAGAAAAATCCTCCCGTTTTCTCAGTTTACACAGTTGATCCCACCATGAGTCATAGATTTTCATATGCTCTCTACATATAAAAAGTATTTTAAGAATGTCAGATGACTGCTCTCTTTCAGATTTCCACTTCTCCTTTCAAATGTCCATTATTGCTTGTGAATAGTGAGGAGGAGTCAGAAATCAAATTATTAAGCCCACAAAAATGCTTGGATACCAGTGGCACAATCTCATAGGCATTTATCTACTAAGATAATTTTTTTTTTTTTTTTTTTTTTGAGACAGAGTCTCACTTTTGTTGTCCAGGCTAGAGTGAGTGCCGTGGCGTCAGCCTAGCTCACAGCAACCTCAAACTCCTGGGCTCAAGCGATCCTCCTGCCTCAGCCTCCCGAGTAGCTGGGACTACAGGCATGCACCACCATGCCCGGCTAATTTTTTTTTTTTTTATATATATATCAGTTGGCCAATTAATTTCTTTCTGTTTATAGTAGAGACGGGGTCTCGCTCTTGCTCAGGCTGGTTTTGAACTCCTGACCTTGAGCAATCCGCCCGCCTCGGCCTCCCAAGAGCTAGGATTACAGGCGTGAGCCACAGCGCCCGGCCTCTACTAAGATAATTTAAGAAAAAAATTCTGCTCTTTAGGTGAGCGTATGTCTGATTTTTATTCATTTCATTCCTGCTATACAGCCAACAAATATACCAACAAATTTTCCTTGTCTCTGACAGACAAGCGTTCTAGGTCTTGAGGTTTTGATGAGCAGGGCAACAAATCAACAATTGGTAACTCAAATTTGTGCTCCACAAAACAAACAAGTAAAAAGCTTATCAATGTTTCAATCACAGTTTAAGAAAATGATATATTTTTATTTTGGTGACAAGCTAGCACTCAGGAAATACTAATAATGATTTATAAGAAAACTTAACTTTGTTGGATCAAAGAGATATGGAAATTCTTTAGACAAATATACAAACACTGTATATTTTCACATACCCACCCTTTGGAATGTCTTAAAGGAATAAAATAAAAAGAAATGTAATTTATACATGGCATAAAGCACTCTCATATCTTGTGATATTCTTACTTGGGCAGAAGTTCTGATGACTGTTTTATATATTCTTAATGTAGGGGAAATTTTTGCTTCAATGGAGAACTATGCGTTTTTCAGAGTACACCTTTCCAGGTTTTTGGATTCTGATTTTACGGGACTCTGCTCCTTTCATGGCCTTTGAGCTATTTTACAACTCTGTAAGTTGTAGATAACTGGTAGCAATGCAAAATAATCCTTGTCTACAGACATGTAAATAAATTGTCTAGTGGAGGTTCAACTGAGCTTCCCTCCCACACTGTGAAAGAAGCCAGTTTTGCCTCTCTTTGCAAATTCATTTCAGTATTTCTAATCTTAAAATGTTTTTATTCTTTGGATAGCCCTTCGAGCTGGTTGTAACATCTTACTGGTTTCCTCATTAATAATGACAAATAAAAAAATGAGTTAAATAAAATATTTAGCATGTGTTTATTTTCTATCTGTATAAGCATCACGATTTTACTTTTATTTGTTTGGAAAATTATTCTCTAATAATAATACAAAGAAAAAGTAGTTTTTGAATGGAAAGTTTTGAAATTAGGTGTCTATAATCTCTGATCTCACAGATGGTTAGCAGTCTTCTCCTTTTCATTTTTCTGTGCTGTAATTTTACTCTTCTCACTTTTACTCAGCTTCTGTTCCTTTTTTTAACCCCAGATAAACTTTCTGATGATTGGCAAATCAATGCTACAATTAGCAATTTAAATCTGTGCTCCACAAAGCTAAAACAAATGAACAAACCAGACTATCAGTGCTTTAATCACCATTTAAAAAATGATATATTTTTATTTGGGCAACAATTTAGCACTCAAGAAATACTGCTGATGATTTATAAGAGAGATTATCTTAGCTGGACCAAAGAGATGTGGAAAACCTTTAGATAATTATAAGTAGTAGATATTTTCACACTACCCTCTTTTGTAAGTTAATATTTTTATTGAAACTATCCATAGGAACCATTACACTGTATTCAAAGGAAAATTTCACAACATCCAATAAACGAAAACAGATTTTTATACTTACCGTGCCCCACCAGAGAGCATCTGCATATGTAGAAAACTCTTTATTGGCATCCTTTTCCACCAGGTAGACAAGGAAAGATGAAAAAATAAGAACCAAAAATCCTATGTACCAAGCCGTGATTAATTCCTAGATATAAAAAGAATGAAAGATTTTTAGAGAAGGAAGATTTTTGAAAAAGGAAAAAAGAAATCTGCATGATTCCATTCACTTCACTACATCCTAGATGTTTATGATGGCTTTTAAATAATCCTTTACATACCATACCCCAAAAGTGCTTTAACCCATTTCTGAAATGACTAACTTTGTTTGTGATAGGTTTATTAAATATTATAGCAATCAGGGAAAACGTTTCAAAAGTTTTGTTCCAAAAGTTGGAGAGCAAATCTCACCTTGCTGTGAGCATAAACCACTGAACCCAGTAATTTCCAAGTGCCTCCCCTTCGGTCCATGCGCACCATACGGAGGATCTGTAGGAAACGGAGACTTCTGAGTGCAGACGTGGCAAAAATATTACCCTGAGTTTTTGCAGAAACAACTGCTATTGAAGCAATAAGAACAATGGTATCTGAAAGAAACAGGTTGAAACAGCCATAAGTAGCATGACTAGGATTTTTTATTTCTCAAAACAATATTTCCGAAAGGTTCACTTGGCACTTTATTCAAGATCAAATAAACAGAGTTTGCACCCTAGCCTCACATGGTGCCACTTGGGCCCTGCGATGACTGGAGAGTGGAAAGGTAGAGAATGGAACATATCTATTCCTGTAGTTCTGACCTGTTGGCAACTGTGTGCTTTACCTAAGCAATTTCGAACCACATGGTATTCAACCTTCCACAGATTGGACAATGGCCTTCTGAAACCTCAGAGTTACAAGGAGCCTTAGGGCTGTGAGGTAGCCTTCCACAACATCTCTAGTGTCATTAGCATTCTTACTGGCAGAAAGGAGCTCCTGCCTCAGCCCCCAATGACAAGGCTTCTGGTTGATGTGACCAGGGAATTGCAGTCAGTCCAACCGTGAAAGTGCTGCTAGGAATGATTATGCCTCTTGTTCTCTTGCCAAAGAAGTTTTTATTTCCTTTATGCCAAAAATTCCCTAATGTGGAGTATACAACAGCACATACTGTTTAACAAAGGCCTCAACTAAGCTGAATACTCTATGTTTTCTGTATAGAGTAATCTTTATACCTGGCCCATCAATTATGTGTTAAGTTTGGTGCACACATTAAGTAATATTACATTTGTTACAATAGAGTACATAATTATAAACACTGTGCTGCATGGGAATGGATATTTAATGTTTGACACATTGACATTTGGTATAAAAAAAGTCTGCCTTTTTGTAAGCAAAAAAGAGAAAAAGAGCAGCTAATAAAACCACTGAAAAAAATGAAAGAGGACTTAATCACTCCAAGAGTCAATATCTGAGTGATGGAAAGAGGCGTTGAAGTGGGAGAAGTGAAGTGGGGATAAATGGCCTCCTGTGGTAATTTTAATAAAAGTTAGCTTGACTTAAATATCCTCAGATACAATTTCCTTCCTCCTCCAAGTGGGTTGTGCATGACTGGGCTTCCACACTCCAAAGAGGAGTTCCACTTCAAGGGTGTTGCATTTGTTATGTTTCTGTTATCCTCAGGATTAACTGTAGTATGAATGTGTATTCCTCATTCAGCTCATCCTTCTCCCTGTGCTGAGAAAGGTTTGGTCTTCTGGTGTGGACTGAGAACTTCCGAGTCACTCTGCTGGTGCCCCTTTATGGGTCAGTGCTTAGAGAGAGAGAGGTCAGTGGCTGGCAGTGCAAGGGTCAGCTGCAGGAATTTCCCCAATCAGATCCAAACATTATGTGGTGGGTAGGTGCCCCAAGAGCCACAACTGCATCCTTGAGTTACTACTCTTGGCAACTCTCAGAAAAGAAGAGGAACTAATGTGTTGACATAGACACAGAATACATATTTTAAGTGCATAGAAGCCAGGTGCAAAAGCCGTATGTACAATGTGATCTTATTTTAATAAAAACATTTATTAAATATGAGTAGGGAAAATATGTGAGAATATACACTGAATATTGTCATTAATTATCTCTAGTGGTAGTGAGTTTGGGTGGATATGTGAATAAAGAAATTTTTCACTTTCTAAATTATTAATTTCTGTAATGTTAGAATTTTATTTTTTTAAAATTTAATTAATTTAATTTGTTTTGAGACAGAGTCTCAAAGTCTGGGCTACTCTTGTTGCCCAGGCTAGAGTGCTGTGGCATCAGCCTAACTCACAGCAACCTCAAACTCCTGGGCTCAAGCAATCTACCTGCCTCGGCCTCCTGTGTAGCTGGGACTATAGGCATGCGCCACCATGCCCAGCTAATTTTATATCTATATGTTTTTAGTTGTCTAGCTAATTTCTTTCTATTTTTATTAGAGACAGAGTCTCACTCTTGCTCAGGCTGCTCTTGAACTCCTGAGCTCAAATGATCTGTTTACCTCGGCCTCCCAAAGTGCTAGGATTACAGGTGTGAGCCACCGTGCCTGGCCGAAATTTTATAACAACGAGTATGTCTTTTGAATCAGGAAAAAAAAAAACTTTTATAAAAAGAGTTACATGCAAACACATCTCTTGTTTTTCATCATTTGGGAGGATTTACTCCTGAGACTAGTGGTTTACAGACAAAGAGACATTACTTATGTGACCCTGCTGGATATACATTTGCTTTTATTTCATTGAAATATTGTTTTCTCCTAAGTGTAGAAAGGAAAGAAAAAGACATAACATTTGAAATAGTAGAAATAAGTAAATGGTAAATAAGTAGGGATGCAGAAAATACAACACTTAAAACTTACTATGTGCTTGGCATTTTGTTTAGTTTAAGTTGTTTATAAACATTTAATCCTTATAACAACCTTATGAGTCAGGTATTCTACAGATCCCATTTTACAGATGAAAAACGGCAGGCACAAAAAACATATACTGTATTAATTTAAAAAAATCAGCTATTGATTTGTTATATTACAGCACAAAAAGTATGCTATGAAGTTAGTTCACTAGAGGAAACCTAAAGAAAGTAAAAAGAACACTGGTGATTTGACACAATTTCAAAAATTATGCACACATTGAATGATAATCTCAATGTCTGAAGTTTCAAAATATGCAAAGGCAACCACAGATTTGATTTAATACCCTCATTGTAATTCAGATCAGATGAGAAAGTCAGAGTTCAGTAAAATGAAATCACAGATGAGCAGCCAAATGGCAAACAGTGAATGCAGCCACAGAAATGTTTCTGGTTGGGTTATCGTCTTCCACTGGAATTTTGCTGTCAGTACCACATAGAATATTTTCTAGGCTAATATTTTAGAAGTTATGGGTAATCTTTTTTATTTTTATTCATGTATTTATTATTTTTGTGGTCCATTACTTTATAGAATGGAGGTTCCACAGTGTTGGATCATTGTTTTGTCCACTAATGTATCCCAAGTACCTAGAACAATACCTGAAACGTGGCAGACACTCAATAAATATTTATAGAATGAACTTAGATTAAAAACACTTAAAAGTAGCTTGAGCTTTGTTCTTACCACATCAATGGCTTAATAACTGGGATATCAACCTAAAATACTCGTAAGTGTACCAAACGATCACGTCAATATTTATTGAATTCTACTGCACCAAAATAGTTAAGCTGTCATCTATTAAAATTTATAAAAATTAAATCTCCCTAAGATTATTGGGAGAGTAGCTTAATCTGTGTGATTAGTTAATTGTCTAAACATTTTTTTGAAACAACTAAACTGTGTTTAGTGAAGATACCACATTTTAGTATAAGGTAGAAACTACAGATAGCCCTTGAAGCTCATTGGCTTCAGGTTCATTTGTTTGCCCATTCACATATTAAGCAGTTAATTGAGTGTCAAGCATTATGTTAGACACTTGTATTAAAAAGGAATAATAATTCATCCATTTGACCATCCATCCATCACAAATATTTATCAAGTCCCCTACTATGTATTAGGCACTGTGCTAAATGTTTTATGTATATTAGTGGTTCTGCATGGGGACCATTTTGCCTTCCAGGGGATACCTGGCAATGTCTGGAGACATTTTTGGGTGTCATAACTGGGGAGGGAGTTGCTACTGGCATCTGTGGTAGGGCCCAGGCTTGCTGCTAAACATCCTGCAATACCCAGGACAGCCCCCAGAACAAAGAATGACTCAGCCCCAAATGTAATAGTACAAGGTTGAGAAAGCCTAATGTACATTATTTAATCCTTCAACAACCCTATGTTGTAGGTAGTATTCTAATCATCTCCTTCTTATAAATAAAGGAACTGAGGCTTGTAGTGGTCAAGTGACCAAGGCCCAACATTCATATGTGGTCGAGCTGTGACTCCAAAGCTGTGTCCTTAAGAGTTATGGTATACCACTCCTTGGATAAAAAAAAAAAAAATCCAGGGCGGGATGGGGGTGGGGGAGGAAGGAAAAAAGGGAAGCTGTGAAAGCAGGTGGATAACAAATCAAGAATAAATTGTTATCACATAAAGCATTCAGGGAGGAGAGAAGAGCAGGGAGGATAAAGCAGAAATAAAATGATGCTAAAAAACAGATGGTACTTTTATGGATACATCGAAAGGAAATGGGGCTAGAGAAAGAAATAGAACTGTTAATAAACAAGGAGGAGCTCTAAATTGCATGAAAAAAAAAAGCATGTAATCCTGAGCTCTTAACATCTACATCTCCCAAAGGAAGCAGATATGAACAAATTGGGAAGTAGTGAAGAAAGAGTTATTGATTAGAAGCAGCCCAGTAGAAATGTGAAATATAGATTTACAACGTATTAGGAAGTAGGTTCACAAACTTACTGACTCACTTAGAATGATTTATTCTTGAGATTTGAGGTAACTGCAAAGATTTGAACAAAATAAATACTGTAATGATATTTAAGACACACAGGGACTGTGAAAGAACTTATTAGATGCCACAGGAACTTCGCTTGAGTATTATTATTTAGTCAGCAAAATCAATATGAATTGATCACCACGGACCCTGTCTAAAAAGTATGAGTCACAGAAATACCAAAAAGCCCTCATTATAAGGTAGATTCACATCCAATGCTACGCTCTCATGAATGCCAGGATTGGGTTAAAGCAAGGCCAATTATACATCTGAACTTGACCAGCTGTGTTTTGTTGCCACAATTACACTACATAATGCATCTATTAGATGGAATAACTTGGCTCAATTTAAAATCACAATGGGAAGAACTAAATCACGTGGATCAAACAAACCATGGTTGAACACTTTTAAATTTGTCGTTGTAGAGACAGATACATCTCTAGAGGCAGACCACAAAGAGGATACATCTTGAGCCCTAGAAACTGACTGTAGACTTCAGGCTTTTTAAATTTTTGCAAATTCTAAGTTATTCTAGAGTCTTAAAGTTTTCTCTAATAACTAACATACATTTCCCTCTTGCCCTTTATTTATTTATTTTAAACTATTATTATTTTTTTACTTAAAAAAATTTTTTTTAGAGATGGAGTCTCGCTATGTTGCCCAGGCTGGAGTGCAGTGGCTATTCACAGATGCGCTCCCACTACTGATCAGCACTGGAGTTTTGACCTGCTCTGTTTCCCACCTGGGCCCCTTCACCCCTCCTTAGGCAACCTAGTGGTCCCCTGCTCCCGGGAGGTCCCCTTGCCCTTTAAACTCACTTTATCTTGTTTTCTCTGGGATAATCAGAAATGCAATAAATACAATGTTCTTAATGATTAAATTATCCTTCCCACCATATTTTTTGTTCCAATTCTTTGAACTATTTTTAGTGGCCTCACTATAAACTAAACTTGTAATCATTTTAATGAAAAATATGGTTTAAAGTTATAAAAGCAATAGCTTTTATAAAATACCAAAACAATACAAATGTGTTTAAAGTAGGAAGTTAATTTATTTAATTAGCCAATTACTTATTAATGAATTTTTAGGTTACCTTTAATTTTGCTATTAAAATGATGCTGAAATGGACAGCCTTGTATATCTATTTTTATAGGTATTCTTTTTAAGGATAAATTCTTACAGACTGGATTGCTGGCACATTTTGATTTCTGATAGATATCCAAATGTCCTCAAAATAATGGTACCAATCCTCACCGACAATACGAAAATACTTATTTCTCTCTTTCTCCTTGCTAATAAAAAGAAATGCTAATAATAATAGTAATGGCTAATATTTACTGTTTACTACGTGATAGGCACTTTTCTAACCATTTTCTTTTTTCTTTTTTTTCCAGCATATTATGGAGGTACAAATGTTAAGGTTACGTATATTGCCCTTGCTCCCCCACCCCCTGAGTCAGAGCTTCAAGCGCGTCCATCCCCAAGATGGTGTGCATCACACTCACTGTGTATGTATATACTCACCCCCTCCCCTCTCCCACCTGCCTGACACCCGATAAATGTTATTCCTGTATGTCCACTTGGGTATTGATCAGTTAATACCAATTTGCTGGTGATCTAAGCATTTTCATGTACAACCTAAGATATTATAAATCTTTAATCTTTGCCAGTACAAGGCAAAACCACCTCTTTTGCACTCACCAGCAAACTGGTATTAACAGATCAATGCCTAAGTAGACATATAGGAATAATATTTATCGGGTGTCGTGCAGGTGGGAGGGGGGAGGAGGGGATGGGTATATACAACCACAACGAGTAAGATGTGCAACGTTTGGGGGATGGACACGCTTGAAGCTCTGACTCGAGGGGGAGGGGAGGCATGGGCAATATACATAACCTTAACACTTGTACACCCATAATATGCTGAAATAAAAAAAATTACAAATACAAAAAAAAAGATATTAAAGACACTGAAAAGATATATGAAAAAAAAAATAGACTCCTGGATTGATTTCATGCCATTTAGGAGTCATAGAAGTCAAGTTGTCTAGAATGACTTTGTCCATCCAAAGATTATAAAAATGTTTTTCTACATTTTATTTTAGTGTATGTATGTGCTTATTCAGTTAACGAATTTACTTTTACTATTCAGAATGGTCTTTGTGGCAAAGGTCTATGTCCAGCTTTCCACCACACGTATGTGCTTCTCTTCCGAGGTGCAGCGTTGTCCTTGGAAGGTGACTGCCCATCCGGGGACCTTATTTCCCAGATCCCCTTGCCTCTGGGTGAGGTGAGGAGACTAATTCTAGCTAATGGAAGGTGAGTGGAAATGTTGTATGCCACTTCCAGGCTTAGGGGGAGTATATGTGTTTTATCACTTTCTCTTTACCAATCTGTCAACTGTGTGTTGGTACTAACGATGCCCTTGGAATGGTGGAGATGGCAGTGCCTTTGTTAGCCTGGGCTCCTGCATGACTGCACAGAGCAGAGCTTTTCCCACACCTCCCAACCCCCAACAAGGAGCATCTTCATTGGACTATCACAAGCAAGAAATAAACTTCTCTTTTGTTAAGTTACTGGAATTTGGAGATGCATATGTTATAATAATTAACATTACCTTATACAATCTTTAACTTTTATGGAATTTATGTTTGTCTCTGTGGTGAAGTAGAGAACTAATCTCACCTTTTATGCCATATGATAGTCCATTTTTCCAGTACCATCCAAATAAAAAGTCTGTCCTTTTCCAAATGTTTCCATATATTTATTGAGAAACCTGTTTTTGGATTCTATTCTGTTTTATTGCCTATTCCTGAATTAGTACAACACTAGACATCTGATATGGTAAGATTCCTTCAATGTTATTCTTTTTCAAAAATATCAGCAATTATTGTAAACCTATTGATTTTCCCAAGTGAATTTCAGAATAAATTTATCAAGTTAAAAAGTTCTGATACAGATTTTACATTAAATTTATAAGTTGACATATTTTTCTTTATTGCCTCTCTTATCACAGATCCATTTCGTTTATTCTGCCTCCACAGCATCTCCCACATGTAATTTTCTCTTCCTCAATCAGGCCTATGGTACCTCCCCCTTGGCTGTCCCTATAACCTCTGACCTTGTCTCCACTCTCTTGTCTTTTCTTTCTCTAAACCATATTGTATTCTATTGCCAGATAAAAATGTTACGGTGATTATATTATTTCTCTGATAAGAAAAAAAACAAAACCAAAAAAGTTCCAGTATCTAGAACAAAGATCAAATTCAGCTGCCTAGCGTTGAAAGTGCTCTATAAAATGCTGCTGCCCTTCCTGGAAAGCCCTTCCCCCTCCCCTGTCTGGCTAATTTCTACTTGCTTGTGGAACTCTGCACAGGCATCAACCCATTCAGGAAGGCTGCTTTCACAGCATGGCGGGCACCCAGTGTTCTGTGGTATGCCTCTGTCATAACACTCACTATCACTACCGAGGATTCTAGTAGTAGTCAGTTTACTTGTTGGTCTCTTCTACAGTATACCGTAAGAAACTGACGGCAACAGAAGGGCTTATTTTTATTTGTAACCTCAGTGCCTAGCTTAGTACCCATTGTACTGTAGATGTTCAAAACTTATTTAATGGATACTTATTTGATGAGTTATTTGCTTTTAGCAATACTCAAAAAAATAGAATACAATTTTATAATTTTGAGGGTCTTAGAAATAATATATTTAAATCTCCCTCATTTTGCAGTTTAGAAGCTGGGGTACAAACACACAAAATTTAAACATTCCATGTGTTAAAAAAAGAACCCACACAGATTGAGATGCAAAAAACAAACATGGAAAAAACTTTCTAACATATATGATGATGGACAATGATGTTTATATAGCTTTAATATATAAACATAAACTAATAAGAAAACATATTAATAGAAAATTGGACAGAAGGCATAAATATAAATTTACCATAGGATGGAGTAAAAACGACCAATAAATACAAAAAAAAGTTCTTTGCAATTTCTCGTTTGGAAATTTAAAATAGCAATAAGTTACCATTTCATTCTATCAAACTGACAGTTTAAACCAGGGGCAGGGAACCTGTGGCCTTAAGGCCACATGTGGCCTTGTAGGTCCTTAAGTGTGGGCTTTTGATTGAATCCAAATTTTACAGAAAAAATCCTTTTATTTTTATTAATACTTTTTTTTGTCTTTTATATTTTTATTTTATTTTTAAAATGAACTTATTTAAAATATGAAAGAATAAAATAAGTTTCAACAAAATTATGCTCCCAGATTGACCAGCACAATTAGAACAATAGTAAGCCAAAAGGGCTAAATTGATGGCTTCTATGCTCATGACTTAGTTTCAACTTCCCTGCCTGACTGGCACCACTGTGGCGAGAGTTTTTAGTGGTCAAGTATCCCAGTCTGTTATCATCTTTTGACAACAGTGCGCTGTGTTTCTGTTTGAAGTGGAATTTGTGAATAGTTGCACAGCTTGATGATATTTTTTAATTCTGTCTGCTTAACAGCCCATCATGTCAAAGAAGACCAAGAGAACTCTGAAGGAAGAAAACAGATTTTTAAATGAGGATTGGGAACTGCAATATTATCTTGTTTCTGCTAAAGATAAGATGATTTGCTTGCTCTGTGATCCTGTAATATCAACATTAAAGAAATTCAGCGCCCATCAGAGTTTGTATTGCTGAAATTAAAAGATGAAAAGCAAAAGCAAAGACAATTCTTTCAAGCGCAATAAGACCTGAAAATAATGCTACTGAAGCAACTTATAAAGTAACTTACATGCTTGGGAAAAAGGGAAGCCACTAAGTGATGTAAAAGTTGTGAAAGAATGAATTGTCGAAGTTGTAGGATGCTTAGACTCCAATACTGTTTCAAAGTACAAATAACATGTCTCTTTCAAGGAGAACCATAATTGATGGGCAGCATGAATTAGCCTCAACTTAACAAAACAACTTCATGCAATACTTCAAAAGGAAAATATATATTATTCAATTGCTTTGGATGAATCAACTGATGCTACTGACTGAGCGTAGGTTTTATATTTCATTTGGGTCATAAGAGAAGATTTTCTTTGCTATGAAGAGTTACTCGCTTTGGGTACTCATGGGAAATAGATACCTTCAACAACTTCCAAGATAAATGTCATGGACTTGGACCAAATTTGGTGAACTTAGTGAGTGTATGTACAGATGGTGCACCTTCCATGACAGGAAAACATGAAGGGTTTATTGCACAGATCCAGATTGCTCTCATTTCTTTTCATTGCATCTTGCACCAGTGAAATCTCTGTGCTAAAGGTACTATTTTAAGTGATACTTTGCAACAAGTTATAAGTATTGTTAACTACATTCCTGCAAATATAACACTGCATCATTAGTTTCATAACATGCAAAAGTTGAACACTGGGTATTCAGTGTGGATTTGCCTTATCATTCTAAAGTGCATTGGCTATCACAGGGACAGGTGTTAGCCAAAATTTTGTGTCTGTAAGAACAGAGAGTCAAATTTTATGAACAACAGAATCAGAAACGTGAATTATTGAGAGATTTCTATAGGAATGTAGCATTTCTGTATGATATCATGTCAAATCAAAAGGACTTGAATATTTCTTTGCAAGATAAAAATAAGTCTATATATGATATGTGGCAAAAAACTGAATATTTTCCCAGTTAGCAAAGGTCATTGATGAGCAGGATGATATATGTGAATCATTTGAATAATATGCAGCTGTTGTGGACCTATTAATTGGAGAATACAATGAAGAGTTCACTGACTTTGAGCATCATGACATCACACTCAAATTATTATAGCATTTCAGTCTCCTAGTTGTTATCACCAAGGCACCTAAAGAACTACAGAAGGAATTGATTGAGCTCTCAGTAAATGATATTTTAAAGTCATGGATGCTAAGAAAGATCCAATTGAAACATGGAAAAATGCAGTAGAATATCCATGCCTTCACAATGTGCCCGAAAAATGCTTCCTTGCTTTTCAACCACTTATTACTGCAAATCTACATTCCCCTATCTAACCCAAATCAAGATGCCTTCATGTCACAGATGACTGATACCCATCTGGAGGATCAACTGAAACCTCAGACCTCCCTGCTCCAACCAAATATTCAAATGGTTTCCAACAAAAAGCAGTCACAGCAAAGTCATTAGAAGATCAGTTAACTTTAAAATTAACAAATGGTTTTAATTTTTTGAAGTTATTAAGTACATAGTAGTTAGATTTTTACAAACTAATATACATTTTTAAGTATATCTGATTGAAGTTTCTTGAATGTAGCCTTATTTGATTACAGCTAAATTAATGCGGCCTTCCAACATGAAAAGGTTCCCCATTCTTGGTATAAACAAATGAATTGTCAGTACTGGCAATGAGAAGAAGAAAATGTTCTTTCAAGATTTTATGTAAGTGTAAAGTGCTATAATTTTTTTGGGGGAAAGCAACTGACATTGTCTGCCAAAACTATTAACAATGTATATACGTATTATTTTAGCAATTTTAATTCCAGGAATTTATCTGAGTGAGAATATTGTAGATGTAAACAAAAGTGTGTATCAGCATGCTTATTATACTCTTATTAGTAGCATAAAAAGTTAGAGGCAATCCAGATTTCTAATAAAAATGTATTAATCAAAACCCACATGGTACATTCCTTCTAAAGCATGGGCTGTGGGGCTCATGTGCCTGAGTTCCAACCCTGGCTCTGCTTCTTATTAGCTGGGTTACCTGGGTTAAGTTACTGAATTTCTCCGTGCATCAATTTCTTTATCTGTAAAATGAGGATAATAATAGTACCTATGCCACAGAGTTGTGAGAATTAAATAAGTTAACATGTGAAACATCTCATTACAGTGATAACTCATAATAAATTTTAGCTAATTTATTATTACTATTATTATTACCATGGATACTATGCAACCACAAACCCTCAAGTTTTAGAAGAATATTGATGAGATAAAATGTTTCCAATGCATTATATAAAAAATTGATTACATAGGATGATTCCAGTTTCGCCCCCAAAAGGATAATAATATTTTCTTATTGTATATATGAAAATAAATACCATAAGTACATATATACCTTTATGTTAATGGTGATTACCTTTTAGGTGGTGGGATTATGTATAAAATTTACTTTCTTCAAAAATATACTCTTTTGTCCAAATGATGTACAATAACCTTGTATTGCTTTTGTAATAAAAAAAAGAGAATAAATATTTATTTAAAATAAAAATCTATGACCCAGGAAGGTTAGCACATTGGCCAAGGTAATTTATTTAGTCAGTGGTGGGAAAATAGAAGGGAAATGGGCAACAATTATTGAGTACCTCTGATGTATGAGGCTATGTGGAGTGCTCAGGACATTTGCTCTATTTCATTACTTCTCCATAACAGCCCTCCAAGGAGGCACAGAAGTTATGAGTGTGAACTTCATGTGAGACAGCTCAGGGATTCCTAGTTCAATCCTTTCCTAGTTGTGTGACCTCAGCCCTATTAATCTTGCTGACTTGGAGTCCTCTCCTGTAAACAGGGGACAGAATGATTTTTTCCCCCCACGGGGCTATTGTGAAGATTAAATGAGATAATACATACAAAGCCCTTCGCCTGTCTTAGTGTGCCTGGTATCATGTCAACTCTCAACCTAAAAAAAGTTATTTTACAGGTATACCTCTTCACTTTTTCTAGATGAGTAAATTGATACAAAGAAAGTTCAAGAATCTTATCCAAGGTCATTTAGCTAATAAATGGAGCCAAGAACCAAACTCCTATCTGTCTGCTTCCAGAGCACTTACATTTCATTCCATGCTTCTCTTTTTGTAACTTTTATCTAGTAGAAAGACTAGTAAATAGGGAAATAGGCAGTCAACAAAGGCTTCAAGTGAAATTCCAAGAAGTAAAGTATCATTAAGAATGGGGAATATAGGCTGGGCGCGGTGGCTCACGCCTGTAATCCTAGCTCTTGGGAGGCCGAGACGGGCGGATTGCTCAAGGTCAGGAGTTCAAAACCAGCCTGAGCAAGAGCAAGACCCCGTCTCTACTATAAATAGAAAGAAATTAATTGGCCAACTGATATATATATAAAAAAAATTAGCCGGGCATGGTGGCGCATGCCTGTAGTCCCAGCTACTCGGGAGGCTGAGGCAGTAGGATCGCTTGAGCCCAGGAGTTTGAGGTTGCTGTGAGCTAGGCTAACGCCACGGCACTCACTCTAGCCTGGGCAACAAAGTGAGACTCTGTCTCAAAAAAAAAAAAAGAATGGGGAATATATATATGACTTGCAAATGGTTGATATTCAGGTAAAATTTAGCAAAAATCTTGTAATTAACAGATTATTATATTTTACATTGTCCCAATGGGACAGCACATTGTGATAGAGAGGTCAGCCTGTCTTGTCTGTGTGGGACCATTTCTGCCTGAATTTATAATTTTTTTAGTGTCCCATGTATATCATTTGCCAGCTGTTTTATTGCCAACAGAGCAGCAAGACAAGGAAGAATTAAAATCTTGTGGTTCCATTATACTTGCCTATGTACACACAATTCTAACCTCTCAGAAGAAACAAAGATGTCAAGTGTAGAAGCATAAGTATCATTGAACTATGCCTGATTTAACTATCAGTTCTGCCATTAACTTACCTTTGTTACCGCTTATATCTCAGGGCCCTTGGAGGCACAGAGGTTACGAGTTTCCATACCTTTAAAATGAGGTGGCTTGAACTGGAATTCTAAGTGGTACATTCTTCATTTTGTATACTGGTTGAATGACAAAGCATCAGCAGGAGTGTTTTGGAAATGATTTTTCTCAAATTAAGTGTTAAGGCAACTCATTCATTCATTCATCAGTTCATTCAACAAATATTTTTTGTTGCCTGTCTGCCATGAGCCAAGCATTCGGTTGTTTTTTTTTTAGACAGGGTCTCACTTTGTTACCCAGGTTACCCAGAATGAGTGCCATGGCATCAGCCTGGCTCACAGCAACCTCAAACTCCTGGGCTCAAGAGATCCTACTGCCTCAGCCTCCTGAGTGGCTGGGACTACAGGCATGTGCCACCATGCCCGGCTGATTTTTTCTATATATATTTTAGTTGACCAATTAATTTCTTTCTATTTATAGTAGAGCCTGGGCAGGTTGATGTTAAACAAAGAAATAAGTACAGAATTTAATGTTAGGAAGTTACGAGGGCCCTGGAGAAATACAAAGCAGGATGAGGGGTGGAGTCACAGACCAGCAAGTGGTTCTATCTGAGCTGGGACATCAGGGAAAGCTTCTTGGAGGAGATGATGTTTGAGCTGAGACCTAATTAAGTGAAGGGGTGGCCACAAGCATATCTCAGGGGAAAAGGTTCCAGGCAAAAAATGTAAAGACCTTGGGTGGAAGTGAGATTGGTGCATTCAAGGGAGGCAAGGAGTTGAGTTAGCTAGAGTGGAGTGGGGGGGGGGGGTTGGAGAGCAGGCTCAGGCCAGATCACTGAGGCTTTGGGAATAGCTTAAGCCATCTTTCTAAGTGTGACAGTGGCCAGGGAAAGGTTTTGGGCAGAGCACAAGATCAGATCTGTATTTTTACAGGAACATTTTGGTTGCCCTTGGGAAACAGATCAGGGGTGGGCTGGATGCCAGAGAGGAAGCTGGAAGGTCAGTTAAGAAGCCACTGCCATGGTCTGGACAAGACGTGAGAGCAGCTCTACAAACAAGGAGGTTAAAGGGGTTGGACGGGTGACACATTGTGAAGGTGGAGAGGCCACGACTTGCTGCAGGAGTGATTGTGGAATATGAGATAAGCAAGTGAGTCTGAGGCTGCCTTCAGTGTTGGTCTGAGCAAGTGGGTGAAGTGCCATTTACTGAGATGGGGTAATACTGCTGGGGCTATGTGAGAAATGAGCACTATTTGAGGGGCAAAACTGTCAGTTCAATTCTGGCCCTGTTATTTATTTATTTTTAGAGATGGGGTCTGGCTTTGTGGCCCAGGCTGGAGGGCACTGTTGCGATCATAGCTCACTGCAGCCTCCAACTCCTGGGCTCAAGCGATCTTCCTGCCTCAGCCTCCCGAGGAGCTGGGACTTCAGTAAGCCACTGTGCCCAGATTGGCTGTGTTAACTTTGAGATACTCAGTAGCCATCTGTAGACAGTGAGTGAGGCTGGAATTCGTAGGAGTGGTCAGTGAGGCAGAGTCAGGCAATAGATTTTTGTGTGTGGGTGCTACAGAACTAATGTCCTCCGATATCAGTAAGCTACAGAAACAATTGCTTCAGAGTGTGATCACAAATGTTTAGTTTCAGATGTGTGTTACAGATTGAAGGATGTAAGGAAGCTGTGTTTCTGTATTTATAAAACAGGAAAGAAGCATGTGTCCCCTGAGAGTCATCATGAATGAGTAGGATGCAAACACATCCCATTTAAGGTGCACTATAGTATCTTGAGTAAATTACCTAGGTATAATTCCATTAGTCCTCAAAAATCAAAGGGATGAAAACTCAAGTATATTTTTGGATGATTCAGAACATGGTTCAGGGCAATGCCATGGCGGCTTTATTATTATTTTCTTCTAGCACCTATTTTCACACATACCAAATGACAAAACTGCACTTTCGATTCCTAAACAGAGCCCCATACCAGTATTTGACTGCAGATCTAAAAAAAAAGATTTGGATTTCCACGAAATAAATGATCAAAGTTGAAACAACTACTGGAAATCCCCTACTGTTCTGTTAACATGATGAAATCCAATGCATGGATATCTCATTCGGGGTCATAACCTGAATGTTTACACACCAACAGGCAAGCCAATGTCATTACAGGTTTAAATTTACAGAGCAAAAACACAATACCTAACTTTCAGTACTCCCGTTTTGCACTTATTCCAAGCAGTTGAATGATACTGACTCTGCATCTTGGCAGCCAGTAATGTTTAGTAATGTTGGGATATTTTTCTTTGAGAAACTTGATACTTATTGTCAGATGACATGCAGGTTATGATCAATCATCATCTACTACTAAAAGTTATTTATTTATTTATTTTATTTCAGCATATTATGGGGGTACAAATTTTAAGGTTTCAATAAATGCCCTTTCCCCTCCCTCCCCCCACAAGTCTGAGTTATATACCCACCCCCTTCCCCTCCCCCCCGCCCAATACCCTATTACTATAGTACCTATGTGTCCACTTAGGTGCTACTCAGTTAATACCAGTTTGCTGGTGAGTATATGTGGTGCTTGTTTTTCCATTCTTGGGATACTTCACTTAATAGTATGGGTTCCAGCTCTAACCAGGAAAATATAAGATGTGCTATATCACCGCTGTTTCTTAGAGCTGAATAGTACTCCATGGTATACATATACCACATTTTATTAATCCATTCTTGGATTGATGGGCACTTGGGCTGTTTCCACAGCCTTGAGATTATGAATTGTGCTGCTATAAACATTCGAGCGCAGGTGTCTTTTTTGTAGAGTGTCATTGGATCCCCAGCAATGGGATTGCTGGATCAAATGGTAGATTCACTTGTAGCACTTTGAGGTATCTCCATATTGCTTTCCATAGAGGTTGAACTAGTTTGCAGTGCCACCAGCAGTGTAGGAGTGTTCCTCTCTCTCTGCATCCACGCCAGCATTTATTGTTTGGTACTAAAAGTTTTTGAAAAGATATCTTCAGGAAGTTCTTTGAATAGACTGTGCTGTTTGGATTTTGCAATGGAGATGCCACTTAAGCTCAAATGTCACTAAGCAAAGGACATCTATGGATGGAAATTCATTCCATTTCCCCAGATAATACTTGGGAAATTGAAAATTACCTGGCTCACCTGGCTCTCTTAATCTTTTTCAAAACACAATTTCTTATTTTTGGAAATAAGAAATGGATACAGTTGAGGCATTTGGCTAATCCTTAGGGATAAACACTGGGGTGTGAAAATGGACTTTTCGTTTTGTGAAGAATGAAAAGATAGTGCTTTACAGGAGTGAATTTGAGTAAATACAAGCCATAAATAAATACATGACACTCATTATAATTTTGAATATCCTACTTGCTGTCATGTGCAGATCTCTTACATCTATCTATCTATCTATCTATCTACCTACCTTTTTAGTGCAATTATTAACCAAATAGGTCACATTTAATTGTGCATCTAACTCCCATCTTTATGAAACCCTTGCCAATATTTGCCCTCATTGGTACTAGATAAAGGGCAGTTTTTAGAACTTTCTAATTTCATATTTGCTTTTTATATTACTGTTTATGAACCCTACAAAGTGTGCTGCTATTCTTATCTGTGCTTAAAAGGAAAGAAATACTGTCCCAGAGAGGCTTGTACAAGATAGTGCAATAAATTACTTCCAGAGATAGGGTTAGAATTCATGGTAACTAACTCCTGAAGCTGCAGTTCAGACTGTGAAACACTTTGTCTTATAACAAATCCTAAAGCTATGAGGAAAAATCCTGCTTTGGACTTACTTTCTTTTCATTATCAATTCCTTTCCTACAGTCATGAACTTTTTGAATAAGACACGCTCTGTTTAAAGGAGAACAAAAACAAGGCTTATTGAAAACATGTGATGATACAACCTACGAATCCTTTATAAAGAAGCTGGAGACAGCGTAGTGAAGTTCAATACCATTCAGAAGCTGGACATTTTCCCATTAACTAAATATGGAAAAGTATCAAGAAAACATAATTCAAAAACAGTTTCAGATGTGCACATTTTGACATTATGACCAGTAAATACTCCAGAAAACCACAGAAACTTGATAAGAGATGGATTCTTAAGTCACACGATGGCAAATGTCCTAAGGATTAGCTACAGTACTTTGATCTCCAAATTCCAAGCACAGATTTGGAGTCTGTGGTAGGGGCTAAAATCAAATATTTAAAACATTTTGCAAAAGGCAGAAGTAAAAAAACTGAGTAAAAGGCAGTACGGGAGTGTGACAAGGTTCCTGTAAAAAAGCCTACAATCACAAGCACGCAAAAATAAGCACTTTGTTAAAAAAATATATTCATATTCACATGACCAAATTGAAGTACAGAGTTGAAGAAATTAGACAAAAAAGTAGGCAAAAATTATTTTTTTGAAAACTTATGATAACTGAGGTAAAAGGTGCTACTTTTAACCTTGCATTTTATAGATAATTGCCATAATTTTTTTCTTCATTTGCTCATGTTAAACGTGTCATTTTTACATTGTATGTGTAGGGCTACAGTGGCGGCAGGGGTGGTGGTGGTGATGAAGTTCCTTATGGGAATGTTTACCAGCTTGCAATTTTTTAAATTTTTTATTTATTCAATATACATTCCTTGTGGCCAGAAACTTCTAGGAGCTAAGTATAGAATAGCAAAGGGTATGGCTGAGACATGGGTGGTGTAGACAATAGAGTTGCCTTCTGTCCACACCAGGCATAAACTATTTGTATAGAAGACACTGAATCTAGAAACCACAGTCATGGGTGATGAATGTTAAGATAGGAGAAATATAAACAGCACAATTTCAGGGACAGTTAACTTAGTTAAGGGGCCAGGGAAGCCCTCTTAGCAGAAATGTAGGTTAAGCCATAATTAACAACCAGTCTAAAACAAAGCTTCAAAACCCTCTCTAATTAGCCCAACAACCTTTAGGGACCATATGCACCATTCTTGAAATTATTTATTATATCTAAAAGTTCTAGACTCAAAAAGTACCTGGACTGTTTCTTATCCCTTTCCTTACCATTTTAAAATAAAATTTATTCTTATTTATAATACAGATTCTCAAATTCTAGGAATATAATATTGATGAAGATATTTTGAGAAAAAGTAATCAACAAAAATATACAAAGAGGTCTGAATAGATATTTTTTCTGATTGTAGTTCTGTATTGTAGAACTGAACAGAGATTACACTGAATGCATTTTTATGATTTAGTTTACTACCATTAGTAGTTATGAAGCATTGATTGCATGCCAGGCACTAACCTATGCACTTCACATGCATCATCTCATTTTATCTTCTTAAACAATCCTTTGAAAAGGTACAACTAAAATTTTAAGTTTAAAATTCAGGAGATTTACTTGATATCATGTGATATAGGAAAAAAATTAAAAGAAAAAATTAAGGAAATATATGGAGGGCAAATTAAGGCAAATCACAAAACATCTTTTAGAATAAGGCTTTAACGTACATAGTGAGTGCGATGCGCACCGTCTGGGGGATGGACATGCTTGAAGCTCTGACTCAAGGGAGGAGGGGAGGCAAGGGCAATGTATGTAAGCTTAACATTTGTACCCCCATAATATGCTGAAATTAAAAAAATTCCACAGGGGGAAAAAAAAAGAATAGGGCTTTAAGATAATTAAAAATGCTATTCTATGTTACTTCAGCCCAGAACTGAGGGGATTCACATGAAAATCCTATGGTAAGTTATCTTTGGCATTGTCCCTCTTTGCAATGACAAAAGCGCCTAGAGTGTGAGATTCTGCACAACTGTACATCATATGAACCAATCAACCCATCCCAATATTGCCATGCAAAAATAATGACAATAGTCAATATTTAAACTGTGCTAACCCTGTGTCAGGTAATAGTTCTTTTTACTTAGTTTTGAATAGTTAATACATTTAGATGGTCTAAACAGCAAAATGATATAAAGAGGTAATTGATGAGAAATACTGCTTTTATCCCTGCTTCCATTCATTTTATGCCCAATCACTATCTTTGGGTAAACTTATTGTTCTTTTCTCACTTTTGTATCCTTCCAATTTTGAAAATATAGATATAAGCAATATGAATATATATTCTTTCTTACACAAAAATTAAATGTGTGTGGTAAAATTGCAGATTTTTGCCAATCTCATAAGTGAGAAAATGTTATCATTTACGTTTCTTTTTTATGAGTGAGACTGAGTATGTTTAAGAGGCATGTATGTATTTCTTGTTCTGTGACCTGTCTGTTCATATCCATTTCCCATCCTTTATATTTCATTGGGTTGTTGGATTTTTCTTGATTTCTAGAGCTCCTTATGTTTTAAGGTGATTAGCTCTTTGTCTCTGATAGAGTTGTAAATATTTTTTAACATTTGTCTTTTTACTCTATTCATTGTTTTGTGTATTATGTAATATTTTCTGATTTTATGTAGTCTGATTAATCAATATTTTTTCTATGACTTCTGTGCTTTTAGTTATAGTTAGAAAGTCCTTCCTGGTTCTGGGGTTAGAGAGAATTTACTCATTTCTGCTTCCGAGTATTTTATGGTCTTAATTTAAATCTCTGCATTATTTGGCATCTATCTTGGAAAATGGTAAGATAGGTATGAATTCAACTTTATCTATTTCCAAATAAGTGATTAGTTGTTCCAACATTGCTTATAACCAGAGTGAGGATGAAGTTGAAATTCATGAATTTGGCTATGTGGGGTTGTTACTAACTTTTGAGAAAATGATTTTTTTTTTTTTTTTTTGTTGGTTATGATGGAAGACTCACTGGGAGACATTAAAGAGGGTTTTGGAGGAAAAGCAGAGTCTTAGAGAATAGTTTTAAGAATTGGGGGATTTTTGAGAGGTATTATATTAAGAACAACAAATCATCTCTTTTTAGTGACATTAGAACCAGGAATATTGGACCCAACTCCCTATAAAGTACAGTTGGGCCTTGGTGGCAATTTAAAACATTTTATTCCATTGGAGTAGTGCTTTGATACACTAACTAATGTGATTATGTGTATCCTTTAGCAGGCAAGAATAATTAGTATTGGTCTCAGTAAAGTTTGCTTGAATAAGGACTTTCTACGAAGTAAAGTTATATTTAAGTAATGGTCCTTCAGGAATTTGTAAAGTATGGCTTTTTACATTAATTGGTCTCTGAACACCTCATCTACATAAACATCAAATTTACATTCATTTATCAAAGCATGAAGGATTGCTTCTTAATGGGCTATATTTTCCTTTGCTTCTTGACCCAAGTGGTGAAATATGAATTTCAGCAATTTCTGCTTATTAAAAATAGTTTTCATAGAAAAATAAAAAAAGCAGAAACATACATTTTCTATGAAAATAAAAATGTCATTTAAGTCAGCATAGATCCATTTCACTCCCATGAAATATTTTAGGCATTTCTTTTCTTTTTTTTTTTAAATTGCCATACTTTTTATTTGTATCCACAAGAAAAAATACAAAAATAGCAAAAAACTATACAAATTTAATGATTCTTTTGATAAATTTGTTTGTGTTGTTATAATTACCATGGGAATTAGTAGTTAGGCATTTCTATATTTTAAAAGAAATGGCTACACTCTGGAAAACAGTTTGTCAGTTTTTGACAAAGTTAAACAAACACTTACCATATGACCCAGTAATCCCATTCCTGGGTATTTATCCTAGAGAAATAAAAACTTATGATCATTCAAAAACCTGTACATGAATTGTCATAGCAGCTTTGTTTGTAATAGCCCAAATCTAGAAACAACTCAAATGACCTTTCATAGGTAAATGGATAAATAGATAAGCAAATTGTGGCATGTACATATTATGGAATAGTATTCAGCAATAAAAAGGAATGAACTATTGATGTATGTGAAAACTTAGATGAATCTCAATAGCATCATACTGGGCTGGGCGTGATGGCTCAGACCTGTAATCCTAGCACTCTGGGAGGCTAAGGCGAGAGGATTGCTTGAGGTCAGGAGTTCGAGACCAACCTGAGCATGAGTGAGACCTGGACTCTATTAAAAAAAAAAAAAAGATAGAAAAATTATCCAGGTGTGGTGGCACATGCCTATAGTTCCAGCTACTCAGGAGGCTGAGACAGGAAGATTGCTTGAGCTTAGGAGTTTGAGGTTTTGGTGAGCTATGATGACGCCACTGCACTCTAGCTGGGGTGACACTGTCTCAAAAACAGAAAAACAACAACAACAACAAAAGGGCATCATGTTGAGTGGAAAAAAGCCAATTTCAAAAGACTACTACTATAATTTCATTTATATAACATTCTAAATATAATAAAATTATAATGATAGAGAACAGATTAGTACTTCCCAGGGGTTAGGACTGGGGTAAAGAAATACCTATAAAGGGTTAACACAAAGCATAGCATCCCAAGTTTTTTAGGATAATAGAAAAGCTCTGTGTCTTGATTTTGATGGTGGTTAAATGCATCTATACATGTGATCAAATTTCATAGTAGTTTATATAAAAAATTTGAGGGCATGTAAAAACCAGTAAAATCCAAATAAGGTCTGTAGTTTAATAATAATAGTATGTATTCATATCAGTTTCCTGGTTTTGACTATTGCATTATGCTTAGGTAAGATGTTATTGGGGGAGGCTGGGTGAAGGGTACATACAAACATGGGAACTCTGTGCTATGTTTTCACTTCTAAGTAAGTCTAAAATTATTTCAAACTAGGCCGGGCGCAGTGGCTCATGCCTGTAATCCTAGCACTCTGGGAGGCCGAGGCAGGCGGATTGCTCAAGGTCAGGAGTTCGAAACCAGCCTGAGCAAGAGTGAGACCCCATCTCTACTAAAACTAGAAAGAAATTAATTGGCCAGCTAAAAATATATATAGAAAAAAATCAGCCGGGCATGGTGGCGCATGCCTGTAGTCCCAGCTACTTGGGAGGCTGAGGCATGAGGATCCCTTGAGCCCAGGAGTTTGAGGTTGCTGTGAGCTAGGCTGACGCCACTGCACTCTCGCCTGGGCAACAAAGTGAGACTCTGTCTGAAACAAAAAAAACCCAATTATTTCAAAATAAAACACTGGAAAAAATCTTAGGAAGAAAGAATTGCATCATTTATGACATTGACATCCATTTTCTTTTAGACTTTAGATAATATCTCATGGTGGGGAGGGAGACTTGGGAATAGGAAGCAGACCTCATCACATGGTTTATTTAATTTGTTCCTGTGCTGCACATGAATGGTGCAGAGATAATGGGGTGTCATGGAAAGAACTTAAGACTTGATGTGAGCAAACTCTACCCACCTTTGGTTTATATACAGTGTGACCCTTGACAAGGGTGTTAATCTAAATCTCAGTTTTTAAATACATAAAATGGGGGTTATAATATCTTCCAACTTTAGTAAGATTGTATGGAGGTAATATCAGCTCATAAACATGACTTACAATTTTTGTTTTTGAGACAGGGTCTTGCTGTGTCACCGAGGCTAGAGTGCAGTGGTGTCATGATAGCTCACTGCAACCTCAAACTCCTGGGCACAAGTGATCCTCCTGCCTCAGCCTCCTGAGTAGTGAGGACTACAGGTGCACACTACCATGCTCAACTAATGACTTACAATTCAATCCATGGAATTTTATTCCTGTTGATGTAACACCAGGAAGCCCAACTCCTGCCCTCCTGTTACTCTCAGCTTCAAGGGAAGATTTCTTATTTAAACATAGAGCTCTTCAACTATTGTCCTTTCTTTAATGTATATTTAGGAAGCAGACAATGGATGGACTAACATGTACACAGCCATGGGGAATTAGAGGAAAAGTAATCAAAAGTCAAAAAATGAAACGAAATCATACTCATCTTTTATTTTAGAGAAGGCCGAGTTGAGCATTTAACACAATGTACTACTTTCTTTTAACCCAGAAGGGGTCAGGAGGGAAATCCACACTTTTCCTCCCATGGTGTGTGTGTGTGTATGTGTGTGTGTGTGTGTGTGTGTGTGTGTTTAAAATCAGGTTTATTCATGACCAAAAAAGATGGTTCTGCAGCATTTGCAAGTGAAGCCTTTACTTAAGTTTCAAAGTGAAGAGAATAAAGAGGTCTTTTGCCAATTCTGGCCAATGGAATTAGTATCATCTCTTTCATGTCATCAGACACCATCTAGAACATGCTGAAAATCTGGATCCTGTACAGAAAGTTGCTAATTTATGTAATATGGTCTCCTATCAGTTTGTTAATAAATTCATTTTTCCTGCTCCCTCATTATTCTTCCATGTGTAGATTAAATGGATTATGCTGTAATTAAGTTTGACTCTGACAAGAGGCAGTGATTTCTAATTCAAGGAGCTATGGGGAGGCCAGCATGCTATTCCTAGCTTCACTGTTGACTTATGGGCTGAGGACTACTTCACGGTGCCTCAATTTTCCCGTCTATAGGGTGAGATAAACAATGTCTCAGAGGGACACAGTGCTGCTTTATGAGCTCTATATTCTAATTGAGCTCCAAATTTCTTTATAGAAAGGTGCTCTTTGAAGAATTAAAGATGTATTTATATTGTTGTTGTGACTCTTAATAGAAATGAAGCTTTAAAATCTAATTTTAAAAGCCTCCCACTGCACAGTGCATTATCCACGATCTTAAATACTGCAATCAGCTGTGCACTGAGTCGCTCTGTGGTATTTATTAAAAACTAAAAAAAAAAAAAAAAAAGGCGGTGCAAAGACATACTGTAGAACATTTTCAAAGCCATGTGCAGCCGTTTAACTGCAGGACTTCCACTGAAGTTAATGGGACTCACGCTGGCAAATTCTAAGCACCACTTTGAAAATTTACCCCATAGCGACAGTTTAATGCTTCTTATAGATCATAAGCTTTCAGATAACATCTCAAGGGAAAAAATGGACAATTTTTCAAAAGAAATAAACAATCTTTAATGAAATAATTCTGTATTGTAATCATCATAACTAAGAGTAGGGAACAGAGTCCTTTGGTAAGAAGGCTCTTAGGAATTGCTTACTGATGATAGTTATCAATGGGCTATAAAAATTTTTCCATTGCATTCTATTACAATTCCAGTTGCTCATAGATCATAACACATTTTCTTTTTAAATCTGAAATTTCATGTTTCTAAGGGCAAAAAATGTAGAAAGTCAGAGGATTATTTCCTTATAAGTTATGATTATATTTAATAATTTGTATATTGCTCATACGAAGTTTAAACAGGTATAGATGACCAAAAAACTCAGGGCCATACTTTTTGTTGCCTGGTTAATATTGTTGGTTTTAACCCAAACAGTATTCATTATTAGGCCTGCCAACAACCTACTGGACCTACGTTAGGTAGCCTGTCTCTAAAGCTGCCTTGATTCAGGACAGCATGGTTGACGTGGCTCTCAGGGTGTAACGTCTGCCTATTTCCCCTAACACTTCCTACGATTCTCCCCAGCCACAGTATGTTATGTCTTCTCCTTGTTCAAACCAAGCTCATCAGGTCTCAGGAATCTTTTCAATTGCTCTGCGCTGGCCTGGAAAGATCTGTGCTTAACTCTTCTCATGGCTTGCTCCCTTTTAGTACTCAGGTCAACTCAAGTGTCTAATACTTAGACTTTCTCAGACCACCCAATCTAAGGTAGCCTACCACTTTCTCTGTTTTATTTTCTTCATTATGCTTATCTCTAGCTGATACTACCTTGTTTTAAAAAAATGAGTGCATTATTTTCCTCTGTCCACTGGAATATTAGCTCTACGAGAAGGAAGACTTTGTTCATTTGGTGCAATACAGATTCCCCAGCATCCAGAACCATGCTTGGACATGGTAGAAATTGTGTGAGTGTTTGCTAGACAACTCAAACATAAGCTCAAAACCTGGGTAGTGGGTGGTGGTGATCTTTTGCTCCTTTGTCTCATGCAATCAGTCAAGATATTCTATAGCCTTCTTTCCATGGCTACTTTAATTTCCATCACCTTTGCTCTGTATCACTGTAATTAGTGTTCCTCTTTTCCATTTTGCCCTACTTTAAGGGCACAGAAGACTATATTCCTACAGGCAGGGACCATGTTTTATTCATCTTTGTATCTTTTTTACCTAAGATTGTGTTTGGCACATAAGAAGTACTCTGAATGAATTTTCTTACATAACATGATAGTACAGAATATTAGAGCAATATATCATAGTGTTCTACTAAAGTTTATAGGAGTGGGAAATAATCTTTTGTTATTCATTTTCCTCTAAGGGCATTCTCTAAATGGTCAGATCATATCAGCTAATATGGTAAGTTTTTGTACCAGGTCAACAATTACCTAAACAATTATCTAAATTACCAAGAGTCTATTAATGTTAACAAATATGTGAAGGCATTCCTGGGAGTAACATTACTTATCTTGAAGATGTCTCCAATTTGGAAATACCCAGGGAATCTCATGAAAACATTCCTCAAGAGCACATGCAATTTGATACAAGGCAAATAAGTCTTTGGGACCCCAATTTCCCCTTCAGGTTAGAAAGCAGCAATAGTTAATGTGATTTAGTTAATATAATTAAAGCTGATACTACAATTAATGTTGTTGTGTAAAGTCTGGCTTCTCATTCAAAGATCTTGAATTACTAATGATGACCATGAAAGTATCGTGTTCTTTGTTTATAAGTTGATGACAATAGACATGGTCCAATTAAATTTAATTTTAAAATGCTAATAAACAATAAGCATAATTTCCACAGTTGGGTAGGTACAGTGAAATCATGAGAAATAAACTCTGGTTCTTTCATCTATCATCTTTCTAACTTTGGGCAAGTTTCTTAAGTCTTGTCTTATTTCCTTGTCTGTAAAATAGGATATTATAGTACTTATGTAGGATTAAATAAGACAATATTTATAAAGTGCTTAGAGCAGTACCTAGCATATAGTAATTCCCAATAAATATCAACTATTATTAATTAAAGGGATTGAAATGGTTTTAATTGTCCTCATGTGGTCCAGTTAATCCAATGGAAGGAATGTGTGCTGAAGGGGTGCAAACACTTAGAAGGAAACGGAAGTCCCAGAAGAGTATATGACTGACAGGAAATAACCCGAGAGAATATAATTTCTACCCAGGGAGAAAAGAGATGAGAAGGCATAGAAAAATGATGCCATACAAGCGCAGATCTTTTAGAACAAAAGATGGAGAAGGCAGAGAAGAAGAAAAATGATGTCTTAAATCAGTTTAGAAGCCAGTGGCAGTTTTGGGAGTTTGTGACCTAACTTAAACACACTAGCAGTCTAAGTTGCCTTTTAATAAGATGAACTCACAGATATATTAGAGCAGCCTCAACGATGTGGTTGCTTTTAACAAAGGCTTCAATTTTGTTTTAGTCATGTAAGAAGCTGGTTGCATTTTCTAATAAAAATACACTTGTTGGCATTTTCCTGAGGAACTTTTATCTCATTTCAAAGACATGTATGCTCTGTTCATGGGGGAAACATCTGCATTGTGGTTTGCCACTTTTGTCCTCTTGTGGAAATGTTACACTGAAGAGGAAGGGAAACTGTTAAAATAGCAATAAGAAATCAACTTACATTTAGCATCAAATACAGATCCAAGATTAATAACAGGCTGGTATTTTCTGCTTCACTGAGAGTCACTGCAAGACTGAAAAATCATATGTGTCTTTAAAAAGAGTTACTGAGGAATCTAAAAAAGCCACTGTTAGAAGTAATTTGTTGGCTTCCTGACACATCAAGCTCATTACTGTGATCTGAATATCAGCCTTTGGTGCAATTTGCAATTTTTGGGTAGTTCATTAATGAAGTCTAGAAAAAAGAATGATTATGAAATCAGTCTTGGAGGTTATTCACACACTTTTAATGCTGATGTTATTGGGTGAGTAATTTGTGTTTGAATGTACAGAAATCATAAATCAGCCAGCCCAGGTAAGTGAAGGGCAGCTTGAGTAGTCATCCCAAAATATACTCGACTCTACAAATGCAAGGATTACTGACGACAGCTGTAGACATGTTATGATGACAGAGTCTTAGGGGATAGATATAAATTGAACACATAGGTGTGAGAAAAAATTTATATTCTAGGTAAGATTTTACCAATTTTCCAAGGAAACTCTCAAAATCAAGCAGAGATATGTCAATAGACAGTATTAATGAAAGAAAATACCTAATAAAAAAAATAAATACATTTTTTTCTTCCTCCTAAATTACAGTTGTTTAAAATATGTTTTCCTGGTCAAGCACGGTGGCTCACACATATAATCCTAGCACTCTGGGAGGCCAAGGCAGGCGGATCGCTCAAGATCAGGATGTTCGAAACCAGCCTGAGCAAGAGTGAGACCCTGTCTCTTCTAAAAATAGAAAGATATTAATTGGCCAACTAAAAATATATAGAAAAAATTAGCTGGGCATGGTGGCGCATACTTGTAATCCCAGCTACTCAGGAGGTTGAGACAGAAGGATCGCTTAAGCCCAGGAGTTTGAGGTTGCTGTGAGCTAGGATGACGCCATGGCATTCTAGCCAGGGCAACAGAGTTAGACTCTGTCTCAAAAAAAAAAAAAAAAAAAGTTTTCCAAATACAAGTATACAATGATTTTATGATTTCTCAAAGAACTAGTAGACCTACTCTTTGATCCAGCAATCCCACTACTAGGTATTTACCCAAAGGAAATGAGTCATTTTATCAAAAGCACACCTGCACTTGAATATTTATTGTAGCACAAGTCACAATTGCAAAGATGTGGATTCAACCCAAGTACCCATCAATTCATGAGTGGTTTAGCAAAACGTGGTATATGTATACCATGGAGTACTATTCAGCCATAAAAAAAGGATGAAGTAATGCCTTTTGCAGCAATTTGGAAGGAACTGGAGACCATTATCCTAAGTGAAGTATCTTAAGAAGAGAAAAATGAATACCACATATACTCTCTAATAAACTGAATCTTAAATCAGTGAATTTTTGATATGCTCCTGGTTCTGGCTAGAGTGCAGGGGTAAAGAGGGGACAGTTCAGAGAGGAAGGTCTTTGGCAATTAGCCCATGAGGTCTCTTACAATAGGGCCTCTGTCAATAGGCACTAATAGCATACGAGGCTTGCTAGCTGACCACTGCAGCAGTTTCAGTCTGTTTCCAATTGGAAAGAATAACACTGGTTATTTTTATTTATGGAAAGCATTTCCCACATTGAAGGCACAACCAGCCTACCACAATCTTTTCTATGTGCTACCACAATCTTTTCTATGTTCTTTTCTCGAATGCTTAAGACTTGTAAAAACATTTGGGTATGGATTTGGCATGTTCAGAGTAATCAAATATTACAAATATATGGAGTCTTCTGGAGAGGTTTTAGCTACATTTTGAAACTCCCACTCAGGACAGTTATCATGGACAGATGAGAGATGCTATTCTTTTTTTCATTTTTTTTCCACAGCAAATTAGGTTGAACAGAGAACTACAGGGTTTACTTTCCCATTTTAATAGTGACATCAAGCACTTTTAAGGACCTGTTAAACAGGCCCACAAATAGTCTCCATAGTCATTTGGTACAGTCTGATACCTTCAGGCAGGTGATGTCTGATTCCTCTGTGAAGGTTAAATTTTACTGATGTCATACTGATAAGCCACATTTGAACATGTTTCATTCTTACATCAGTTCAGCTGGAGCATGGATCAAACATACACATTTAATAAAAGACTAAAAAAATGCAGTTATTCTAATTTACTAGCGGTAAAATGTCCAAATGAAGAAAAGGCTTCAACAGTTAACAAAATTGCGATTATACCTAAACCATGTCATACTAAATTTGGAAGGCCACTATTGATAGGTACAAAGGCAAGTAAGATTACAGATAACACAACATAACACCATTTTTAGAACCACATGTTATGTCAAGACCTGCAAGGATCTGAGACAGGAAGAGAAAGTTTAAAGGACTAAGATGTGCTGATGTATCCAGAGTTGAAAACAGCTATCAAAAGGCTGCAGGCATCTGGGAAAGAACTTTCTTTTTAGCGTGGAGGCCAGAGTTATGTTGGCATTGCCTCTGGAATTGGAACAAAACCAATTTTTAATTGGTTTTAAAATCTGAAATGAAACATTCCTGCAGTCATCCATGAACCGACCTTATCCTGTAGAAGTTGAGTGAATCTTGGCCAACCATCTGCCTTATGAATTGTTTTGTCTGGGCCCCTTATGGGACAGAAAGTACTTGTTGTGCAGTAGTTTCGTATCAAGTTACAGGCCTTCATAATGTTGGTTGAGCAGAGAATTCAGACAGAGAAAAAAGTCTCCAGAGAGAAAAATGAAATGCCTTTATTAATATGCCTTGGGGCTAGAAGGACCTGCAAGGCTAGGAGTTGCCACCTACTTTCCTCCACACCTTAGCATAACAGCTTGAAAAAGAAGTAAAGCCTATTCTTGGAGAAGCCAGACAGCTGGACAAATAGACTGCATTAGCGAAGTCCAAGCAAGGTATTGTAAGATTGATTTAACTTAGAATTTTATTAGGTTCACTAGTAACACCAGTGTCTCACACACAGCCGGATTTCCATAAATTCTGGTTGAATGAATGGAGACTTTTTGAAATGTGCATACTATGAAACAGGCATAGAACAAAGGATTCTTCTTAATAGTGCCCATGGATGGGGAGACACTTTCCTCCTTAAATCCACTTTGCCCCAACCACAGGGAAACAGGAGTAAGGGAGGAAACAGATGACTCAACGATTCCTGACTCCGAAAACAAAATGGACAACCCATTGTAGATGAAGAAGATCATCTGAAGTACCTCATAAAATTAAAAACCCACTTTCTCAGATTGGAAATAAATGAAATAAGTAAGCTTCATCAAGAACTTCAGTATTTGGGTTTGAATGACTGCCTAAGAAGTGAGAAGGACAAAAGGGCGAGAAAACCAAAGTTAGCTGTCAAATAATAATGATTAATAATAACTGCTTTTATATAGAGAGTTTTCAATTTTGTGAGAATACTTTAAAATATATTACTGGGAGAGGGCAGAGATTAACTCCAGAATGCCCATTGGCATCTTCATTAAGAAGTATAATTTTAAGCTGGAACCCAGGTGAATGGAGTCCCTCAGACACCATAGCAGCTAGCGATGTATGTGTTATTTATTTGGTGATTGTAGAGTGGGGTTGGGAGACTCATATTTCAAAGTGTAGAACATGCTGTTAGGTCTGAAGTTATCAATGCATTAAGTAAACCATATTCTTAATAATTCCTGAAGCATGCTAACTAATGTGCATCGCTGGGACTAACACATTGCCATTCACTCCAGCTGATCAGGAGCATGACCCGGTGTTATGTTGTAGAGCAAAAAGAGTCTTTTATATTTACTGAAATCAATGCTTCCCCAAATCAGGGCAACACAGGTGAACCATATATTTCAGTGTAACTTAATCGATAGAACTGGGTGTTTTAGAGTCAGATCACCTGGCTCAAATCCCAGCTCTATCGCTTACTACCTGTACGACTTTCAGCAACTTACTTCGCCTCTCTTTGCCTCTCAGTTTCTTCTTCTGTAAAATAGAGATAATAAAATATCTACCTCATAGTGTTGTGATGAGGATTAAATGAGTCAACATTTTAAAACCCCAAGCGTGCCTGGTCCATGGTAAGTACTCCATGGATGTTACCTTTTAATATTAACCAAATGTTGCAATACGAGAGAGAGAGGGTGGGGTGTCACCAATCCAGGTATTTGGGACTTTGATATTCACCTATAACACAGAAGGGCTTTCGGGCAAACCTCAATCTTCCTTGCCATCCTCTATACCGACAACAGCAACCCGCAGACCAGATTCGAATGATGAACTCCAAACCAAAGACGACAATCATCACGAACTCCTAAAATATCAGATAAGACGTGTCAGAGAGAAGCATTATAGAGGAAACCACAGCAAGAAGCTCTATGAATATTTTTGGGCATTTAGGCATTTTATCTAGAACATCTAGTTGTTAACGTCTGAAGTTAAGAACATCTCCTCTTCTCCAAATCAAACTAAACCTGGAAAACATCCGAACCTCATGTTGATTCTCTAGGAATCATGGAATGCTATTCCTTTTCAAGTCACTAACACTTTGCAAATTTAGGAGTCAGTTTCAATATAAATGCGCAGGCTGCATAATGGATCTGTCCCATCCGGAATTTATAGCGTTACTGACTTTAGCTACATGTGAAGTATCTGAAATGAAATAGCACGGTTCCTGAAATATAATGGCAAGTTTTACAGAAAACAGAGCTTCATTTTGCTGCAAGGAGTGACATAATTCCTAAACCTTCAAGAGTTGTTCTCAGAGAGAAAGAAATAAATATTTAGAAATATACTGAGTTCTTTTGTTACAGTGTCAAAATCTTCTTATAAAAGAGTAAGTTTAAGTAGCATTACTGTGTGTGGCACATATATCGTTTGCCAGAGATGAGACCCTGAATCCTCCAGATCCAAAGCCCGTTAATTAGTATGCTGCCCTTTGGCGAGAGCTGCTAGAAAACAACACCTGCTCCAGCAAAATGACTTTGAGATTATTTAGGAAGAGTTGTGAGTTAACCCTGGGGAAAGGCCAGCTAAAGTGGCTCATTAAACAGTCAGTCACACAACGAAAATCCAAATGGAATTTGTAAAAGGAAAGCATCTCTGGAGCAAGCTTGGTGCATCACCTTGCTGTCCCCAGAGGGACAGGCACTGAGTTTATGAAAATTGATTTTCTTTTAAAAAAATAATTCCCTTTCTTGTTTTTAAACAAGAGTCAACTCAACATTTCCAATTTAGAACAATATTTATTAATATTTATTATAATGGCTTAATTATGAAAGTGATACATGGTCTTTACTAAAACTTCCAAACATCAGAGAAATATAGAGCATAGAAAGTAAAAGTTCCAATCCACTCCCCACTCTCCCACCCCACTCCCAAGATAAAAGCTGTTACCAAATTTACAAAAATGGCATTTTTGTTGCAAGTTTCAGGCAAATGTCTGTTTCTTTAGTTAGAGTGCATGATGATATGCTGCACTTTTGAAATGCCTAGTAGTGATATATCATTCTATCCTTCTGTTATTTTGCACTAGGTAATCTACAAATATTCCTCATGATGGGAAGTAAATCCTCAATATCATCACTGCTCACTTACAGTAACTTGAAACCATTTATAGGATAAATCTTCGAAGATGACTTTATGCACAGATAACCAAAACTAAGGTCAGTAAGCATTCATTAAGGATTGGAGGGTTTTGTTTAGTTTTGGCTTTGTTTTGGTTTTGACCATATATCTGGGTAGTTGAGTCTATTCATTTATTAAGGTGTCCAAAGTGTTAGATAATTTGTTTTTAATCCAACACATTTTTCCACATATAGAAAGCATGGTGAGGCCCAAATTACCCATGTAGCTGTGACTGTGCCCAACTTAGGTTTAATAGTAGGTCCATTTTTTTATCCCTGCCCTTAACTCCTGCTTGTGCTATGAATTTTGACACTCTAATTGTTCAAGGTCATAGTATGAGAGAGACCCAAGAAAATCCCAATGTAGCTGGAGCCCTCAGTTACTACCATGTAATGATTTTTCTTTTTCATGGAAGCAGATGACACCAATGGATGTATAGACATTGTTTTTAAGTAAGGTATGCCAAGTATTTCTGTGTTACAGGATGTGAGACAGGATGAATTACACCTATAAATTCCTTACTCAAGGCCCATTGTTCAGAAATATTGCTTGCTGCTTCTTTTTTTGTTTTGTTTTTAAAAGAGGTTAGGGAAAAAAATGAAAACAGAGTTTCAAAATTCATGAAGCAAAACTGATAGAGCTAAAAGGAGAAATAGACAAATCAATCCATAATTATATGGGGACTTTATTATCCATCTTTCCAGAACTACTACAAAGCAAATTAGCAAGTATATAGACTATTTGAACAAGACATTCAACCTACAGGGTCCAATTGGCAGATATAGAACATTCCACCCAATAATAGCAGAATACACATTTTTTCCCAAGCATGCATGGAACATTTACCAAGATAGAACAAACATATCTTACTTACATCATAAACAAACTTCAAAAAGTTTAAAAGAATAAAATCACACATAGCATGTTCTAGAACCACAATGGAATCAAACTAGAAATCAATAACAGAAAGATAAATTCTCTAAACATGTGAAAATTAAACAACACATTTCTCAGTAATCCATTGGTCAAATAGAAAGTCTCAAAGAAAATTAAAAAATACATAGAACTGAATGAAAATAAAACATATCAAAATATGTTAGATACAGGAAAGGCAGATCAGAGAGGAAAATTTATAACATTAAATTAAATACTTAGAAATGAGTAGTCCTCAAATTAATAATCAAAGTTCCTACTTCAACAAACTAGATAAAGAGTAAAACTCAAAGAAAGCAGAAAGAAGGAAATCATATAGATAACAGCATAAATTAATGAAATTGAAAAGATGAAAATGATAGAGAAAATCCATGAAATAAAAAAGTGGTTCTTTGAAAAAAATCAATAAAATTGATAAACCCCTGGCAAGCTGACAAAAATCACCAGCATCAGCCATTAATTGGGGATATCACTACAAATTCTGCAGCCATTAAAAAATTAGAGTGGGCTGTGCACAGTGGCTCATGCCTATAATCTCAGCATTTTAGGGGCCGAGGTGGGAGGAACTCTTGAGGTCTGAAGTTCCAGACCAGCCTGGACAACATAGTGAGAATCCTGTCTCTACAAATAAAAAAAAATGAGGGAATACTATGAATAACTTTATGTACATAAATTTGACAATTCAGAAGAAATGGGACCAAATCATTGAAAACTACAAACTACCAAAACTCAACAAAGAACTAGATAATTAGAATAGCCCTATAACCTCTAAAGAAATTGAATTCATGATTTAAAATTTCCCCCCAAAAATGTCTAGGCCAGATGGTTTCACTGGCAAACTCAACCAAACATTTAAAGAAGAATTATACAATTTTCACACAATTTCTTCCACAAAATAGAGGAGAAAACACTTCCTGACTCATTCTATGATGTCAGTATTATCCTTTCACTAAAACTGGACAAAGACAATACAAAAACAAAATAAAACAAAACAAAAACCAATATCTCTCATGAACTTAGATATGAAAATCTTCAACAAAATATTAGCAAATAAAATCAAACAATATATAAAAAGTACAGACTATAAACAAGTAGGATTTGTTCCTGGTATGCAAGACTGGCTCAGTGTTCAAAAGCAATCACTATAATGCATTATATCATCAAGCTAAAGAAAAAAAATTCATATAATCATGTTAATTGATACAGAAAAAGCATTTGCCAAAATCCAACACCCATTCATGATAAAAACTCTCAGCAAGTTAGGAATAGAGGGTGAACAATTCAATTTGATAAACAGCATTTATGAAAAACCTACAGCTAACATCATACTTAATGGTGAAAGACTGAATGCTTTCCCTTAAAATTGAGAACAACCAAGATGTCAACTTTCACCACTCTTCAACACAGTACTGTAAGTTATAGTCACTGCAATGAGGCAAATAAAAGAAAAAAAAAAAGCATACAGTTTGGAAAGGTAAATATAAAGTGGTCTCCATTTGCAGATGATCATTGACATGATTATCTACAGAAAACATCCTAAAGAATTTACAAAAACACTCTTGGAACTACTAATTTCAGTAATACTGCAAGATATATGATCAACACACAAAAATCAATTACATTTCTGTATACTAACAACGAGCATATGGAAATCAAAATTAAAACCAATATTATTTATAAGCATTCCAAGTATGAAATGCTAGTTACATATATACTTAGCAAAACATGTACAGTTGATATATGCTGAAAATTACAAAATGTTGATAAAATTTAAAAATCAGAGAAGACCTAAATAAGCGGGGAGAAATACCATGATCATGAATCAAAGACTCACCATAATAAGGAAGTCAAGTCCTCCCAAACTGATCTATAGATTTAACGAAATGCCTGTCAAAATCTCAGCAGGGTTTTTTTTTTTTGATACAAACATATTCTAAAATTTACATGGAAATGTGCAAGCCTTATAACAGCTAAAACAATCCTGACAAAGAAGAATAAAGTAAGAGGAATCATTTTACCTGATATTAAGGCTATTAGATAGCTCCAGCAATCAAGATCATGTGGTCTTGGTGGAGGGACAGACACATACGACAAGGGAACAGAACAGAGGACTCAGAACTACACCCACACAAATGTGCTCAATTTTTTAAAAATTGATTTTTGTTAAAGGTGTAAAAGCAGTTCAATGGAGGAAAAATAGTCTTTCAATAAATGATGCTGGAGAAATTGGACCATCTATAAGCAAAAAATATGAACTTCAATCTATACCTCGCACTGTATACAAAAATCATTTGAAAATGGACCATGGGATGAAATATTAAACACAGAAAGATATGGACTTTAGTAAAAAGTATATGAGAAAATTTTGAGGATTTAGGTTGAGTTCTTAATCATGATATCAAAAGCATAAATTGTAAAAGAAAAAATTGATAAATTGTACTCTGTGAAAAGTAAAAACTTACTCTGTGAGAGTCCATGTACTGAGGTTAAAAAACAAATTATGAGAAAATATTTGAAAACCACGTATTTGGCAAAGGACTAATATCTAGGATGTATAAAGAAACCTCAAAATTCCACAGTTAAAAAAACTTAGAAATTTGGCAAAAGATGTGAAGAGGAAATTCATAAAAGATGACGTATACCAAAAAGGATATACAGATGACAAATTAGCACATGAAAAGATATTTGACATCATTAGCCACAGGGAAATGTAAATTAAAGCCACAATAAGATAAAGGTATCACTACACAGCTATCAGAATGGCTAAAATATAAAATAGTGACAACACAAAATGTCTGGGAAGATGTAGAGAAACTACATCATTCAAACATTGATGTTGGGAATGTAAAATAGTACAGTCCCTCTGAAAAACAGCTTGATATTTTCTTTTTTCATTTGTAAATAGAGACAGGGTCTCACTCTGTTATCCAGGTGGGAGTGCAGTAGTGCAATTGTAGCTCACTGCAGCCTCAAACTCCTGGGCTCAAGCGGTCCTTCTATCTCACCTTCCAAGTATTAATAGCTGAGACTAAAGGTGTGCTAATTTTTAAATTTTCTGCAGAGATGAGGTCTCGATATATTGTCCAGGCTGGTCTTGAACTCCTGGTCTCAAGCAATCCTCCTGCCTCAGCCTCCCAAAGTGCTGGGATTACAAGCATGAGCCACTGTGCCTGGCCCTGATAGTTATAAGGCTAAACATACAGTTACCATATAAACTCAGCAATTGTACTCTTGGACATTCATGTCAGAGAAATGAAAACTTATGTTTGTACAAAAACCTGTACATGAATATTCATAGTAGAATTATTCATAATGGCCAAACGCTAAGAACAGCCCAGATGTCTTTCATCATGAGGATGGTTAAACATGCTGGGTTTAACCATCATGAAACACTACTCAAGAGTAAAAATGAATGAACTATCGATACACATAGCAACTTGGGTGAATTGCTAGGTAATTATGCTGAGTAAAAAGGCACCAATCCTGAAAGGTTACACACTGCATAATTCCATTTATATAACATTTTTGAACTAAAAAATTTTTAGAAATGGAGAAAAGATTAGTGGATTTTAGGGGTCAAGGGTGGAAGGGGAAGAGGTGGGCAAGTGGGAAGGAGGAGGTAGGCGTGGCTATAAAGAGGCAACTTGAAAGATCCTTGTGGTGATAGAACCGCTCAGTATCTTGAGACTGTTGTGTTAGAGACACCAATCTCCACATGTGCTAAATTGTACCGAACTAAATACACACACACACAAATAGGTACAAGTAAAACTGGGGAAATCTGAATAAGATCTGTGAATTGTATTCAATATTTATTATCCTGGTTGTGATATTATACTATAGTTTTACAAAATGTTACCATTTGGGGAAAGTGGGTAAAGTGTACACAGGATCTCTCTGTACTATTTCTTACAGCTGTGTGTGGACCTACAAACATCTCAATAAAAATTAGAATTTAAAAAAAAAAAAGCCATTTCCAGCAATCTGGTCAGTGTGGTAGGCTCATGAAAGGAGATGTGTTCTTCAAGTCCAGATGCTAGATCTGATCTCATTGTACTTTGGTTTAGTGGTACTCTCTAAATCACCCTTTGGATGGGACTCATTATTTTATTTTCAAATGAGTTTAAAATATAAAAATCTGTTATGTTCAATTGTAATGACTGAGATTAGGGATGGTTCTTCTGACCCTTGCTAGGTCAGCTGCCAAGGTTGAATTTTTGAGGCGTGTTTTCCTGGTTCTTTGCCTCCTTGCTTGGAAAAATAGCAAGCAGGGCTGGTACTACAGAGTAGCACTTCCACACAAGCAGCTTTTATAGCAGGCTTTTCAGCAAAGCATAGAAAGCGAAAGTACATTTCCTGAGGGGAAATGGGTCTATCTCCACGAAAGCTGGGGTCTTACCACACTTCTACTTTTACGGCTACACCTTATCATATGTTAAATGGTGGGTGGATATTCGTTATTTCTCTGGGAAAAGGGTGGAGAGTTCTTAGAGCTAAGCGTTCTCCCCAGTTTTGTCCTTATAGGGTAACTTCCAGGGGTTGCCATGACATTTGTAAACTGTCATGGTGCTGGTGGGTGTGATTTTTACTATGGTAATGTATGTTAATGGAGAAAATGTTACCATAGGACATTAGCTCCTAGTTTCCATGCATGCTCCTGGTGGGGAAAAGTCCCTAACCTCAAGGTCCTGCTGTTACGGGTTTTCTTCTAAATACTCATTTCCTCCTCGTTTTTGTCCCCATCCTCTCTTCGTGTGGTTAGTGCTGCCAACTGCACCTAACATCGGACATGAGGCATGTCCTGGCGCCTTTGCTGTTGTACCTCAGGATAAATCTGTTCATTTTCTCTCACTTGGTGTTAGTTAAAATAAAATGCCCACTATTTACTCAAATGGGCACTAAGGAGATTAGTGAATAATATTCAGAATACCTGACCTATCTGGACAAAAGCTGTAATGGAAAGCTGGTGTTATTAACAATGATCCTGTGTTTCCTCATTGAAGCCCGGAGTATCTTGGCTTTGTCAGTCCTCCACAAAACCAAAGGCAATGTTTATTTTATCACTGGTTTTCAAAGAGTTATAGTTTCCTCATTTGTCCTCACAGAATTTTGGCAGAACATAGAACATCTTTCCTCTTCTTCTTAAAGACTAAGGAAATTAAGAAACATAAGAGGTAAACATAAGTGGTAGAGCTAGTCCTGAATTTTATATATAGTATCTATCGAGAATACTAATCTGGCATTAGCCTTCTTTTCCAGATATTAAGGAAGCCTTTTCATATGCCACACCAGAGAACTATACTGCAATTTCATTGATATATATAACTTTGTTGTATCATTTGAGGTTTAAATTCTGTTCTTGCAGTTATTTTGATTTCTAGCTACTTAAAAGAGGTTTTAGCTCAAGACAGATCGATTGTCTTCATACAAATTCACAATGCCTAAAAGCTCCTGTTCTAGTTGTTTTCTCATTAATTAACAGCACTGTTCATTAAAACACAGTGACCTTTGTCTAATCTACAAGCTGTCTTCTATGACCATTAGTTTTTCCTGGTTTTATGCCATCAAATAGCATTTTTGTGAAGATGAAATGCCGACATTTTAAACTCTGTGACATTTGCGCCAGTTCTTGAAGAGCTATGGCTAATTAGATATACAAAATTAGAACTATTTCTTTTATTCAGAATATCAACATAATCAATTCCCAGCTATTTTTGCTGCTTTGTGTGTGTGTATGAATATACTTAAAGTAACATGGGGCTAGCAAGCCAGCATGCTTCCTTACATAATCCCCTCAGGGAAAGAATTTGTGACGTAAACTGCGTCGTAAATTGCAAAGAAAGACATCCATCAGATGGGTTGCAGTTATAATTCTTTGTAATTTGGAAAATTCTAGTATAATACATATTAAGGAAATGAAATTAAGATCTAGAGATGGCTCTGCACTTAGATCAAAATGTGGAAATAAAAATACAAAAATAAATCATCTTTTGGAATTTTGTCTCTTTGGAAAGCAGAAAAATATCCTAAAAACATGCTTGCTAACCATTACTTACAGGACATCACATGCCATCATCAGTCCAGCTGGCTTTCAAATTTCTCCTTACTTTATGGGAAGGTATGTTAACTACTAATACACTGGAAGAGAATTTGAAGGAATGAATGTTTTTACCCAAAGGACTGATTTGATTGGGAGTTGAGGACATCTCAACACTTTCAGAATGACGTCTGCATGGAGGTGGTGGTGAGGGTATGACAGAACTTTATTAAATTGCTTAGTAGACACTGCCCTGGTTGGGGCACTGCCCTGTATTGGGAATACAGATTGAGACCATATGAGCCAGAGAGAAGTGGGCGCCCCTTTCTTGGGGTGAAGGAGAGCACTGTATGTTTGAGTCAGGAATAGCAGGTCATTCCTGGTTTACCCCTAGGGAAAAGGGGGACATAGAAGTGGGAGTGGGGAGAGGATGGGGAAATTAGAACAAGGTGTAAAGGGGCATGGATGCTTCAATGACAGTTTGAAAGACAGTGTGACTAGGGTTAGCCTCATTGGCTGGAAGGTTTAGGAAGACATTGGTAGATGAATCCCTCTGAGTAGCACCAGCAAAATCCAGTGCTTCTGTAGGTCTTCTTTCTTTTGGTATCTTTTGGTTCAGAAATTCCTGAAACTTCTCTATAAATGATTTATCCACTCAAGTTTTTCACACAGGTTAAAATGTAAATCTTCCTCTGAAAAGTAATTAATTCACTTAACCACACCTATAGGACTATGTTCATTTATCCTAGAGTTCTTCAGAAAGGCATAGGGAAGGGAATAGTTTGAAAATTCCCCATTCCAAATGACTGATTTACATTTTATTACCAAGGAAGGATTAGGGCAGGGTTTTTTTTTTTTCTTATCAGATATTGGGAATACAGATTGAGATCATATGAGCCAGGGAGAAGTGGGCGTCCCTTTCTTGGGGTGAAGGAGAGCACTATATGAGCCAGGAATAGCAGGTTATTCCTGGTTTACCCCTAGGTGTTCAGCCTAGAGTGGCCCTATGCATCCCAGTTTACCTGTTGAGATGCCATGGTGAGGACTTCTATCCTCTCTTGTAGTGATTTTAGAAGCTTGGGGATGGGTTGGCTGCTGTCAGTTGCTACAAAGCCTGCCTGGTATAAGGCAGCCACCCAAGTGACCCCTTCTGTGTTCATGTTTTATGTTCCAAAAGTCATATATGCATTAGGACAAAGGATGTCTTTGGCCTTCCCCTTCACCTGCCAAAGATGGAGTCTGCTCATGGGATCAAGCTGTCGTGGTGCTCTTCGTGGAGGAGCCTGAGGTTTTTTTTTTTTTGACAGAGTCTCACTCTATTGCCCAGGCTAGAGTGCCATGGCATCAGCCTCACTCATAGCAACCTCAAACTCCTGGGCTCAAGTGATCCTCCTGCCTTAACCTCCATAGTAGCTGGGACTACAGGCATGTACTACCATGCCTGGCTAATTTTTTCTATATACTTTTAGTTGTCTGATTAATTTCTTTCTATTTTTGGTAGAGATGGGGTCTCACTCTTACTCAGGCTGGTCTCGAACTCCTGAGCTCAAACGATTCTCCCACCTTGGCCTCTCAGAGTGCTAGGATTACAGGCATGAGCCACAGTGCCCTGCCTGAGCCTGAGTTGTTAATGCATGTGATTGGGATTCACTCACATTCCCTCTTCCCTCCTTAGGAACAGAAAGCAGGCTCACTGAGTTCTTTCTGGTTGACCACCCTCCCCCACCCCAAACCTAATTATACCTTAATTGGTTTGAGGTTTATATATGGGTGTGTCTACATGCATCTTCATGTGTATATAGCAAGGACTGGAACCAAACCTCTGAATCAAAAACTCCAAGCTGGAGAAAATTGAAAATGATTTGCTGCACCTTGGACTGAACCCAGATATCTATTTTATTAGGATTTTGCCAAATAATCACAAATTATCCAGCTTAACTTGGAATTGAAGCTGAAAGCCCTGAATCAGGACACCAAAAGAGTCTCCAAAATAAATGAAATCAAACCAAGTTTTCATTGGATTCAAATTGCTAATGTGTCTATTTCTCATTAACCTATAGGCTTTTCTTTCTCTTAAGAACTATATGAACTTGCCCCTAAATAATCTGACTAACAATTTAAAACTAATCCTGGTACCAGAAATAAAATTAGGCCATTCTTTTAGTTTTATAATAATAAAACATGCAAGGGAAATTAATTAACTAATGCCTTTACAATTAAAATTTAAGATACATATACAAATTTAAGTGGAATTCCTTAAAACAAATGATGTTGTCAATTAAGAGAGATATCCTTGGCCTCGAGAAGTTGGTACACATCAGCCAAGTTGACTATAAAGCAAATCTTATCTTCTCATGCTGGTGATATTTATTCTATGGGTGGAGGTGGACACCTGTGCCAAGACAAGAGTTAGTGTGGCTTCTAGGCTACTGAGAGGCTGAGGATCATGTCTGAACTCGGTGTGCTCTTGGAGAACTTTCAGAACTTTTAACTTTTTACTGTGGCATTACATCTCTGTCCTTACAGTTGCCCTTTCCTGCACCATGGAAATTGCTCTTACACTGAGACATCCCTTGACTTCCAGAATACTTGCCCCTTTATTCTTCCTTTAGGGTATTTACATGGTGTACGGTGTAACTAACTTCTCTGCAATGTTTACTTCATTTATGGGGGTCTTGCTTTTCATGAATTCACTTTACAAATGTATATACTAAATACTGTAAACATGCAGAATATAAAAATGAACAATATATTCTACCACCCTTGAGGAGTTTATAGTCTATTTGAGTAAGATAAAACACTCCCACTAGAAAAGTTACAAAATGGTATGCCACGAGTTCTGAGTGGTGGTTCCTAGAGAAACTATTTACCCTTTGGTTGTTGTAACTCCTCACCTAGGGCAGGCCCTCACCAAATGTTTGTTGAAGTTCCCTTTAGTTCAAGGCTTTGGGGTCAGAAAAACCCGATTAGCTTACTGTTGATTTTATTACTCCATTAAGATCAAAATTCTGAAAAAAAGCTGGCTAGAAGTAGAAATATTGGAATAAGTTAATTGGCCCATGATTTTTTTTTTCCTGACCTGTCTATTCAGCTTTATTGACACTAATTGCAATGAGGTGGTCAACGGCCTCTTACCACAAGATGTCTTGGTGTCTGCGTGCGTTTATTTTGATAAAGCTGTAGGACATTAATGACCTAATTTCACTCCTATGGTTTATACTACTAAATACTTTTTATTTTTATTTGTGGTCATGTGATATCTCTTCTCCTTTTTACTTTTCTACTAGCATGTTAAGATTTTTCGTCAATGGTTACACCATTGTTCTTAAGACAGGCTGGGGAAAGAGGAAAAGTGAGAGTTTATTCCTTTTATTTGACCATGTTTTAGACAGATCTCCAAATGCATTGGTTTTGGTAGGAAATTCAGGGCAGAGCCAAAATGGCTCCTGAAGGCTGAGCAGAAGCAGGCAGTGTGTGTTGCGTATTCAGCCATGAGAAACGCACAGCCTGTGTTGATGAAGGGGCTGAACTCTGAGAACCTCAGCTGTTGAGCTGTCAGTGGGAAAGGCGTTCTGCTTGTTGATGGAATGTGAAAATGGTGGGTATAACCCGGAAGAAATAGAAACCTCCCGGATCATGGCTTTCAGAGGAAGAAAAGGCTATGGGTAGTGTTGGAGTCCGGCAGAAATCAGGTACTATTTTGCTTTCTTTCCATACCCCTGGGCTTCTTGTAGACCTATACACCCACTGGGAGAAATCTTCATGCTTTCTCAGGTCATCTGACCCACCTTCCTTCTAGATCTTCTGGCAAAACTGGAGACATTTTGATATAAAAACTTAGTTTTGCTTTCCTCCTCTCCTACTCATGATGATTGTTTTCTCTTAGAAGCACCAAAGTGCATTTCATTACCTAAGATTGTACATTTTTCCCATTACTGTGGTATGTGTTATTGGTGTTTGTGTACTCTGTGGCAACGTTAACAACCTTTGGCGAGCTTCGAGAGGTAGGAAACCACACACTTCTGCCTGTGCATATTCCAAACACACTTGTATGCTCACTCGCACAAAAACTTTCAGAACTTGATGGTGGAGCTTAGTCAACTAGTTTCATGCAGGAAAATAGGAAAGGCAAAAATTTAAGAATGAAACTATAGAGGAGACCCTATTAACAGAACTTACTACCACAAATAGAAAGTTCATATTAACTCTCTGTGCAATCTCTGACCAACATAAAAAAGTTAACTATCCCCAAAGTACGTAAATCAGGCATTGTAATAATATTTAATTAATAACACTTTCTAAAGTGAAGGAAAATTTAAAGTTTTCTGCCATTTAGGACATCTGGATCACAAAGAAACATCAAATATATGCAGGATCATTTATTTTAATTGTTTCAATTTTATTAACCATGTGAATCTTCACAGAGTATCTTTTATGAAATCTGTCATGACTCTGGGACATTTATTTATATCTCTGATTGTTTCTAGTCATCTATCAAAATCATTCAAGACCAGTCATACTATAAATCAAGTATACTCTTAGACTGAGTAAGATGAAGGGCCTGATCATAGACAATCTTGATCTAATTTAAGGAGCCCTTCTGTTTGTTGTTCACTTGAACCACTAAATAATAAATTAAGAATAAATATGTCTTCTATAATTACTGGCTTAAGAGAAACTGAGATGAGGACATACACAATAAAACCACCTGGGAAATTTCTAAGTGTTTTAGAATGCCCATTTTTTTTTATGGTCCCTAAGCATAAGACATAGCTCATGGCAAATATTTATCAATTGGATTTAATGGTGAATTATCCTGACAGCTGAATCTAAGGAATACCTAGAGGTATCCTTTGTTTCTGTAATAATCTGGGTTGTGTTATCTACCAAGCCACATTCTGATCACCATTTGTTTTTCTGAAGTTTCCCTGCTGGAAGAAAAACGCCTTATCTTGCTTTGTCTATCCTTTATCTCAGTCAGAGATAATTCTTACAGCACATAAGGAATCACCGTTATTTGCCCATAGTATTTGGAATGTTTTTGCTGCCGAGCACCTCTGCTCATATCAACACATCTTAACTAATACATCAGTGCCTGCTTGTCACCCATTATGTACCCCTGCCAAGCAACCTCTGGTGGGTGGTGGCCCCTATCTGCAGGATGAATTGCCATCCCTTGGACTGATTTGGAAAATCACTTAGTAGAGGAGGGAACTGATCTGTCACAGTAACTTGAAACCCTCCTCTGTGCTCCTATTCTTTTATTTGGTAGTAGACTTATTCTTACCTGGCAACATGACACTTGATTTGGAGACCACAGTAGTAGTTTAATGATATGTGAGAGAGCCAACCCAACAATTTTAACTGATAAAGCCTCCTACACACAATTAGTGACCAAAGCCATGGAAATATAAACACACATATTGAATTTACAGGACATATGCGAGAAGTAGGCTTTGGACAAAAATAACTCTTTTCAGAAGTAAGGGTCTGCCCCCCGAAAAGAAAGCACCGGAGAGAGAAAGTGCACTTCTTCCCATTTGCTAAGCAGCATGGGATGCCTGAATAGATGTAAAATGATACAGCAGTGTCAAGTTGACCTTTTGTAAAATGTAGACAAAGAAGTCCTGGAGCAAAGTGCGCTGGAAGCTGGAAGTAAATGTACGTACAGCCTGGCTCAGAGTGAACAGGGATGTTGGTCTGGAGGAAAAAGGAACAAGGGATCCATGGGGGTGGATTCTCTTCCTGAAACAAGGAGGGCTGTGGGAAATTTCCTCAAATGAAAGGGAAACAGCTCTTGCCTCTCTCTTGTTTGCAACCTGCTGACCTTCCAGGCCAGCCTGTGAGGCCTCTAAGGAGGCAATGACATCACACCCACCTACAGATAGCCTCACTGTGCCACTGCTTCCATCTCAGCCTCTTGTGATTGAAGCCCCAAGAATCTCTCTGCAGGTGTGGAAGTTGGGGAGGCTCTTCCCTGCTGCTCCTTTACTCCCCATCCCCATATTTTTGCAGGCAGGGAACAGAATTAAAGCAAGGTTCCCCCCTCCCCCCGTAGGAAAGAGTATCTAGAGTCACTGAAAATACAGTGTTCAAAGACTAGCTTTTTATTTCCAAGATTGGGATCTTATCAGAGACTAAATTATTTATCCCGTTGAAAGTTCCTATTTTTACAATTCTGTTATTTTACTCTGCTTGTTCGCATAGCAAATATGGGTTAACAGAATCTTATTTTCTTCAAGAGCTCAAATACAATTCATCACTTCCATTCAGACTCCACTAATTCAGAATTTGTGATAATTCCACTAGGGTTTGGGTGACACTTATTTTTGTCCCATTTATTAAAAGGATTTACTAGGCAATTTAAGAACAGAAATGAGAGGACAAGGGGGAAGGTTCAGCTTATTTAAGAGGAAATACTTTTCAAGATCCTTAATAGCACTTATTTGCATTTAAACAATTAATGGAATAATTACAACCAAGCCATCTCATTCATTAAAGAAAACCCAGCAGGAGCTTTATTTGGCAACAGTTTGTTAGCAGAGATTCCCCAAGTATCGACTCAATGGAAAATTGGTAAGAGATATGCTTCCTCCCAAATTCTAATTATCCCCTTTCAATCATCTCAAATGTTTCCCAAACATTGAGATAATTATTCCAATAAGGTACTGCTAGCTGCATAAATTAATACACAAATATGTGTCAGTCTGTTCCACTGATAGCTCTGAGCCCCTGTGATGAGTGAAGGCAGCCACTACCCTAGCAGAACCATGACATGCTGGACCAGAACGAAGGGTCTACAGCTGATTCAAGGGGCTTGAGACCCATTTCCACCGCCCTATCTTCACTAGCTCCTTGCTCTGAATTTGCATATTATGTTCTGATCCTTTTCATACCTCTACAAAATAAGGAGACAGACCTACCCCAGTAGATAGGCCTACTTGCCTCTCTCTCCTTGATATTGGCCCCTGACTACCTAAAAAGCTGCAAGTTCCAGGGAAGCAGAAGGCCAGCACGGGGACTTGACTGGGTCAGTGTCAAACACAGGAATCATTAATTCGGTCCTACTGGGATGCTCAGGACAAAGTACAGAAAATGGAGACTCCATTATGTTTCCTTTATTCATTTAGCAGAGCACAGGGATTAGGACTAAGGAGAAGTTCTGCTACCTATGGGATGTGTGTGATTTAACTTTATCTTTCTGTGCCGCAGTTTTCTTTTCTATAGAATGGGGAAGAAAATTCCATCATTAATAGGGTTGTTACTGGAGTTTAAATGAATTCATATTTGTACAGTGCTTAGAATAGTGCTCAATACATAGAAACCACTTTATAGCAGTTATATAAAAGAAAGCCAGTTGTTAAATATTTATTGAGTGCTTACTGTGAGCTAGGTACTTTTCTAGATGGTGGGGATGCAGAAGTGAATACAATAAAAAAATAAAAATAAAAATTCCTGCCCATTTGATGCTTCCAATGGAGGGAAGCAGATAATATAATAAACAAGTTACATTTTATAGAACATTGAAAGATAAGTGATATAGAGAGTGATAAAAGAGGGTAACGGTGCTGGGAAGAGCTGGCAAGTTTCCAGCCTTAAATAGTAAAGTCAGAGTAGGTCCTTTACAGCAGACTAAAAGTTGTTAAGGCAGTGAGTCAGGCAGGTACCTGATGGCTGAGGGATTTGTTGGTGCAAAAGCTGTGAGGTGTGAATGAGGAACAAGGAGACCAGGGGGGCTGAAGGAGATTGGGTAAGAGGAGAGGGACAAAAGGTGAGAATAGATGGGAATGGAGGACCAGACTGTGGAGGGTCTTAGGGCGTTGTATTTTTTCCAGTAGATTTGGGGGGTACAAGTGTTTTTTGTTACATGGATGAATTGTATAATGCTGGGCTTTTAGTGTACCTGTCACCAGAATAGTGTATATTGTACTCAACTGGTAGGTTTTTATCCTTCACCCCCTTCCACCTTCCCCCTTCTTAGTTTTCAACGTCCATTGCACCACCTTGTGACCATATAAATCCCTTGTTTAGCTCCTACTTATAAGTGAGAACACATAGTGTTTGTTTTCCATTCCTGAGATATTTCACTTAGGATAATGGTCTCCAGTTCCATCCAAGTTGCTGCAAAAGGCATTATTTCATTCTTTTTATGGTTGAGTAGTACTCCATGGTGTGTGTGACACACACACACACACACACACACACACACACACATATGTGGTATATATATATATATATATATATATATATATATATATATATACCACATTTTATTTCCCCATTCTTCAGTAGATGGGCACTTAGGTTGATTACGTATCTTTGCAATTGTGGATTGTGCTGTGATAAACATTTGGGTACAGGTGTCTTTTAGGTAAAAATGTCTTCTTTTCCTTTGGGTAGATATGCAGTAGAAATCTGAATGCCGAAGCAAATAGTAGGTCTACTTTTAGTTCTTTGAGGAATCTCCATACTGTTTTCCACAGAGGTTGTGTGGTAGTTTAGAATCCCACCAATAGTGTACAAACATTCCCTTTTCACTATATCCGTGCCATCTATTATTTTTTGACTTTTTAATAATGGCCATTCTGACAGGAATAAGGTGGTGTCTCATTGTGGTTTTAATTTGTATTTTCTTGATGATTAGTGATGTTGAGCATTTTTTAATGTTTTTTGGCCATTTGTCTACCTTCTCTTGAAAAAATCTGTTCATGTCTTTCACCCACTTTTTGATGGGGTTGTTTTTCTTTTCCTTGCTGATTTGTTTAAGTTCTTTGTAGATTCTGGATATTAACCCTTTGTTGAATATATAGTTTGCAAATATTTCCTCTAATTCTCTAAGTTGTCTCTTTACTCTGTTGATTATTTCCTTTGCTGTGCAGAAACTTTTTAGTTTAATTAAGTCCTATTTATTTATTTTGTTGTTGCTGTATTTGATTTTGGGGTCTTAATCATAAACTCATTGCTTAGGCCAATGTCCAGAAAAGCTTTTCCTATGTTTTATTCTAGAATTTTTATGGTTTCAGATCTTACATTTAAGTCTTAAATCCATCTTGAGTTGATTTTTGTATACAGTGAGAGAGATAGGGATCCAGTTTCATTCTTCTGAATGTAGCTATCCAATTTTCCCAACACCATTTATTGAATAGGGTGCTCTTTCCCCAGTGTATGTTTTTGTCTGCTTTGCTGAAAATAAGTTGTTTGTATAGGTGACATTTGGAGCAAAAAAAAAAAAAAAAAAAAAAAGAAAGAAAGAAAATAAGTTGTTTGTAGCTATATGGCTTTATTTCCTGGTTCTCTATTCTGCGCCATTGGTCTATGTCCTACCTTTACACCAGTCCCATGCTATTTTGGTTACCATTGCCTTGTAGTATAATTTGAAGTCAGGTAATGTGAAGCCTCCAAATTTGTTCTTTTTCCTTAGGATGCTTTGGCTATTTGGGCTCTTTTTTGATTCCATATAGATTCCATGAGGATTATTTTTTTCTAGATATGTGAAAAATGACATTGGTATTTTGAGGGGAATTGAATTGAATCTGTAAATCACTTTGGGCAGTATAGATGATTCAACAATGTGGATTCTTCCAATCTATGAGCATGGGATGTATTTTCATTTGTTTGTATCATCTATGATTTCTTTCATTAGTGTTTTGTAGTTCTCCTTGTAGAGATCTTTCACTTCCTTGGTTAAATATATTCCTAAGTATTTTCTTTTCTTTGCAGCTATGGTGAATGGTACTGAGCTCTTGATTTGACTCTGAGCTTGATTGTTATTAGGATATAGAAATGCTACTGATTTGTGCACACTGATTTTGTAACCTGAGACTTTACTGAATTTATATATCAATTCTAGGAGGTCTACTTTTGGTGACCTCCTAAAGTCTTTTGGTGAAGTCTTTAGGATTTTGAAGATATAAGATCATATTGTTGGCAAACAGGAATAGTTTGACCTCCTCTTTCCTAATCTGGATGCCCTTTATTTCTTTCTCTTGCCTGTTCCTTCTATGTCTAGTTTGTTGGGGGTTTTTATCAGGAAGGGGTGCTAGATTTTATCTAATGCTTTTTTCAGCATCTATTGAGATCATCATATGGTTTCCAATTTTAATTCTGGTTTTGTGGTGATTCATATTTATTGATTTGCATATGTTGAACCATCCTTGTATCCCTGGGATGAAAGCCACTTGACTGGGGTGAATTCCTTTTTTGATGTGCTGTTGGATTCAGTTTGTTCATATTTTGTTGAGGATTTTTGCATCTATGTTTACAAGGGATATTGATCTGTAGTTTCCTTTTCTTGTTATGTCCTTTTGAGGCTTTGGTATTAAGACGATACAGGCTTCATAGAATGATTTAGGGAGGATTATCTCCTCCTCTATGTTATGAAACAGTTTCTATAAGATAGATGCCAGTTCTTCTTTGTAGGTCTGGTAGTATTTGGCTGTGAATCCATATGATCTGGGACTTTTTTTTTATTGTTGGGAGTATTTTTATTACTGTTCAATCTTGCTACTCATTATTGGTCTATTCAGGATTTCTATTTCTTTCTGATTCAAGCATGGGAGGGTGTGTGTTTCCAACAATTTATCCATTTCCTTTAAATTTTCTAGTTTGTGTGCATAGAAGTTTCCATATAGTCATGGATGATATTTTGTATTTCTGTAGTATGAGTTGTAATGTCTCCTTTTTCATTTATAGCTGACCTCATTTGAGTCCTTTCTCCTCTATTTCTGGTTAACCTAACTAGTGGCACATCAATTTTGTTTATCTTTTCATATAACTAACTTTTTGTTTCATTGATCCTTTGTATTGCTTTTTGGTTCCCATTTCTTTTAGTTCTGCTTTGATCCTTGTTATTTCTTTTCTACCACTGGCTTTGGTTTTGAATTGTTCTTGTTTTTCTAGTTCCTTGAGGTATGACATTAGGTTGTTAATTTGTGATCTTTCTGCCTTTTTTATGTAGGCATTTAGGGCTATGAATTCCCTCTTAGCATTGTTTTTGCTCTATCTCAGAGATTTTGGAAGATTATGTCATCTTGGTTATTCAATTAGAAAAATCATTTGATTTCCATCTTGATTTCATTATTGACACAGGGTCATTCAGGTTGTTTAATTTCCATGTATTTGTGTAGTTTTGAGAGTTTCTCTTGAAATTGATTTCTAGTTTTATTCCACTGTGGTCTGAGAAGATACATGGTATGATTTTAATTTTTCTGGATTTGTTGAGACTTGTTTTGTGGCCTAACATATGATTTGTCTTGGAAAATGTCCCGTGTGCTGATGAGAAGAATGTATATTCTGCAGTTTTTGGGTAGAATATTCTATAAATGTCTCTTAGATCTAGTTATTCTAGAGTACCGTTTAAGTCCAGTGTTTCTTTGTGGATTTTCTGCCCTGATTATCTTCCCTGTTCTTTCAGTGGGTTTGCTGAAGTCCCTGGCTATTATGATGCTGCTGTTTATTTCTTTTCTTCGATCTAGTGAGTTTGTTTTATGAATATGGGAGCTTCTCTCTTAGGTGCATATATATTTAGGATTGTTATATCTTCTTGTTGAATTGATCCCTTTATCATTGTATAATGATTGTATTTGTCTTTTTTAAACCATTATTGATTTTAATTCCATTTTATCTGATATGAGAATAGGTACTCCTGTTTGCTTTTGATTTCCATTTGCATGGAATATTTTTTTCTACCCCTTTACCTTAACTCTGTGAGAATCTTTGTGGGTTAGATGGGTATTGGAGGCAGCATATATTTGGTTTGTGTTTTTTTTCCCAATCCATTCAGTCAATATATATATTTAAGTAAGCATTAAGATTGTTTGCAGCCAATGTTAGTATTGATACATGAGATACGGTTGTGCTTATCACGGTGATTGCTAACTTAGTTGCTTTGTTTATGCCTCCATGTTACTGTTGTATAAGAGCTGTGGGTTTTAACTTTTGGGTGTTTTTACATCGGTGTCTATTGTTCTGTTCAATATGTAGAGCACTTTTAAGCCTATTTTGTAGGGCAGGTCTGGTGGTGATAAATTCCTTTAGTATTTGTTTGGGAAAGACTTTTTTCTCCTTCATTTATGAAACTTAGTTTTGCAGAATATGAAATTCTTGGCTGGCAGTTTTCTGTTTAAGAAGACTAAAAATTGGACCCCAATTCCTATGGTTTCTAAGGTTTCTGCTGAGAAGTCTATTGTTAGTCTGATGGGCTTTTCTTTGTACATTACTTAATGCTTTCTTGGTGCAACTTGTAAGATTTTCTCCTTCATTTTGACTTTGCCCAGACTGATGATTATGTGCCTTGGTGATACCCTATTTGCTATGAATCTTGCAAGTGTTTGATGACTATCTTACATCTGGCTGTCTAAATGTCTAGCTATACCAGGGAAGTTTTCCTCAATTATTCCCTGGAATAGGTGTTCCATGTATTTTCCTTTTCTTCTCCCTCAGGGATACCTATTACATTTGTTCCCTTTACATAGTCTCATATTTCTTAGAGAGATTGCTCATTCTTCTTGATTCTGTTTTGTACATTTTTGACTGACTGGGTTAATTTAGAAGCCTTGTTTTCAAGATCTGAAATTTTTCTTCTGATTAGTCTAGTCTTTTAAAATTTTCTACTATATTTTGAAATCTCTAAATGACTCTTTCATTTTTAAAGTTCTGTTATATTTTTTCTTATATTATCTATCTTGTTAGTGAATATTTAATTCATGTCCTGAGGTGTTTTTTTTTGGTTTTTTTTTTTGGATTTTTATGTTGGCTTTCAACTTTCTTATAAATCCTATTCATTTTATTTGCCATCCATATTCTGAATTCCATGTCTGACATGTCAAACATTTCCTTTGGTTGTAGTCCATTGCTGTAGAACTATTATGATCCTTTGAGGATGTCAAAACAGCCTGTTTTTTCATGTTGCCAGAGATCTTATGCTGTTCCTTCTCCTCTGAAACTTATTCTCTCAGGTCAAGATAGATAGCTTTGCAGTACACCTGTTCTCCTCTGCTGGGAGCTCTGTTGCTCTGTGAAGAAAAGGAGAGGTCCCTGGATGGAATGCTTGAGTTCTACTCCAGAAGATTGAACAGCAGGAGCAGGGAGATGCACTATGAGTCTTTAACATTGTTGCTGTCCTGCATCTCCCTGTTCCCCTGTGGTTGTCATGCAGCAGGTGTGTGGCAGGTGGTGGGTGTGTGGGACAAAAGTGTTCACCCTGTCCAGGTCTGGTCATAGCAGTGTTTGTCAGCTCATGATGGTGAGTACTCTCCCCATCCACGTCAGGCAGTGGCAGCAGGGGGTAAGCACACAGGAGTGCAAGTGTTCTCCCCATTCAGGTCTGTCAGTGGTAGTGTTACGCAGGCAACAGTGGCAGTGGCTGTACCACCCAGATGGCATCTGTGGGTGCCTGGAGCCACAGGTACTCTCTCTGTCCAGATTCTGCAGTGGCTATTGCTGAGTGGGGCTGTCAAGATGGCAGCAGTGGGCACTGGGTCCATGGGCACCTGCTTTACTGAGGTCCTCTGGTGGTGGTAGGGGCATGCAGCACCCACCCATCAGACACACAGAGTGCCTGGCCTCCCTGCTCCCTCCCTGGCCCAGAAAGGGTGATGGGGAGGTGGCAGCAATGGATCTCACCCCTTGGTAGACACAGTGCTCTGGGATTGGGACCTCAAAATGGCACTGGCCACAGTGCTCAGGATTTGTAAGCCACTGGGACCCTGCTGTGCCTTCTCTCTAGAGCAATGCCACTACACAGTTTCCAGTCAGCTCCCTATGTCAGTCCAGCAGCCTACTGAGGTGGAGGGGCGCTCCTGCAGTTCTGATTCCAATTCCATAAGGGAAATGTGAAGCCCTGGGGTTCTCTCCTGTGTCCCTTCTCCAGGTTCAGGTGCCTTCCCCATGTATCGCTGATCCTGCTGAATGGGTCACCTCACTTCCCTCTCCTTCTGTTTGGGAGCCTCCTGTCACCTCTGTTGATTCCTAGTGCTCTCTCTGAGATGATCGATCTACTTGCCACTTTCAATCCTCTCTGTGAGAACAGCATGTGCAAGCTGCTTCTTTCCATCATCATGGCCCCTCCCTAGCATTGTAAGAATGTTGGCTTTTCTCTGTGAGAAATGGGGGAGTTTGTTCCAGGACAATGGCCCAGGCAGAACAGGATAAGCAAACACTGTAGGGGTGGGTTCTCGGTCTCCTTATCACAGCTGCTATTGTCCCTCACCAGGTTTTGGTAAAGATGGGTGATGTCCCCGAGAGGAACTGGGCACCCACAGATAGATGATCCAAGGAGCAGGACATAGAAACTGGGACAAGACTCATATGTATGTCTATTCTAGGCAAGAGAATAGGAAGGAGAATCTAAGCTGAGAACAAGGCATTCCCTCACACATGCTAAAAGCAGAAGCTTGAAAATATAAATATATCATATGCCCATTAGATAATTTTCCATGATGATCAGAACCTTCATGTGGGTACTATTCTGCCAAATGCCAGCTCACAGTTCCTCAGTTCTAGTTGTCAATGTGGCTATGAACCGACAAGCTTCCAAGAATGGCTTTGAGGAGACGAGAAACAATGTTAGATTTGATATTGTTTATTGGCAGTAAAGGAAAGAAAAATAGCAGATATGGGAGGAATCATCTTATATCTGATTTTTATATACTTTCCAAGATAAATTTAAATGGAAATTCAAAACACTTGAAATGTTTTATTTATGAGTTTGTAGGATATAAAACCCTACAATGCTTGCTTATCCTGTTCAACTGCTCAAATTATTCTTGCTGAAAATCTGGAACATCAATTATGTTGCAACAGTTTTGGTAAAACTGCCATCATTTTCTCAAAATTTGATAAATGCCTGGTTCACATGTATCTGGAATAATTTGAAGATAGAAAGAATCGGATTGGGCTAGGCATGGTTACTCACATCTGTAATCATAGCACTCTGGGAGGCCGAGGTGGGAGGATTGCTTGAACTCAGGAGTTTGAGACCAGCCTGAGCAAGGGCAAGACCATGTCTCTGATAATAATAGAAAAATTAGCTGGGCATAGTGGCTAACTGAAGTCCCTTCTTGAGAGGCTGAGGCAGGAGGATCGATTGAGCCCAGGAGTTGGAGGTTGCAGTGAGCCAAGATGATGCCCCTATACTCTATCTGGGGCGACAGAGTGAGACCCTGTCTCAAAAAAAAAAAAAAATAAAAAAAAAAAAAAAGAAAGAATCAGATTGCTTTTTCACTTTTTCTGGCATGTAAACCTAAGTTGGGGAGAAGAGACTTCAACTTTCTTTTATTTTCTGTCTTTGGGGCTGTATGTAAAGGGGTGACCATAAAGTGAGAATGTTACTAAACAGGTTGGGGCAAAATAGCACTATTTTATCCTGTCTCTCAACCATAATGTTGAGTGTCCAAGATGTTAAGAAAAGCATATGGCTTATAATTGATGCTATTACTTAAATGTTGAAATCTGTGAGTGTTCAGGAAAGACACTGTGCTTATGAGAAGGAGGACAGTGGATGACTGTTGTCATGCAGAGTGCACCCGACATTCATAGACTGGCACCTGATTCATACGAGTTGAATGTGGTTATTTGCTTTGGTGATATTTTGTCTGTTGGAAAGAGAACCTACTTGAATAATGTTTTTCTTCATCTGAGATGGCAGTCTTATAAAAAGTGGCTAGTCACTATAGTGGTTGGAAATTTCCATCTTATAATTAAAAAAAAAATGTTGTTGGCAGTTGAAAGAAACCTGAAAATGAAACCTGGCTCTGGCTAGGGTCAAATCATGTTGAGATTTTATTTCATCCCTCTAAATTTCTGAATATTACTGAGTCAAGAGAAAGAGTAATCCCTCATTTCAGATGGATTTTTTTTCTTGGAGATTTTCCCAAGCAATTAATTTTTCTCTTTTGCCTTCCTGCCCTCATCTCCTGCAATTCCCCAACTTTGACATATTTTTAAAAATCTATAGCTATCATTTGATGATATATCAAGGGAAGTTCACATATATGAGTAACTTAAGGCTTTTTGTTCTTTAATAATTTTTGTCCTTTGACATCATTCTGGCCTAATGAGGCAGGTGCTTGTGCCACTGGCTGAACTACTGTATTAATATTTGCTGTTGGGTACTTGGGCAAGATCATTGATGCCAGAGGTTTAGGGCTAAGGACCGATGCTTACAGTTCACAATAGCTTAGGTGAGTGGCTCTCCAGGGGCAGAACATTACCTATGATGTGTTAGGAGGCAGTTTTGATTGACACAGTGATTGTTGGAAAGAGAATTGGCATTTGGGGAAGATGCTAGATTCCTGCAAAGCACTGATTCCACATAACCTTGGATATTTATGAAAACAAAAGAAACAAAGCCTTCCAAAGTGCTCCATTTCTTGGAGAATTCCACCCCTCTGTCCTGCAAGAAAATTGGCAGTGGCAGGTAATTGCAATCACCCTAAAGTTACCTGTTTTTAATATCTTAGATTTAGGTTTGAGAATGCTTCTCAGTGAGCCCTTTTGAAAAATTAACTTCAGTGGGTCTCAGTGCAATTTTAAACCATAGCTCCTTCACAGGAAGAAGGCTCTACCCACAATTTTGCTTCCATCATCCAAGACCACCAAGACTTTTTAAAAATGAAGACTGTTATAAACTAATGGTCTAAGTAGTTAAATGCCAGGACTGAAGATGATGCAGGTGGTAAGCCATGTCCTGGGAAGGTACCTAATGAAATGCTTCAAGTTTAAATTTCAAAAGAAAGGCTGCTTGAGATTGAGGCTCCCGGTCACAACACAAAGATGAAGAGTGTTAATATTGGGTCTGTTTTTAGAGTGGTTTGATTGTCATAATGGTGGATACTATTTCCATATCCATTTTTTTCACTCTCCACCTCTAAGGAGCCCTTCATTTCCCCGACTTACCCATGATCTTCAAATCCGGATTCTCACATCTCCTAGAGTATAGATAAATATCTCCAGTACCCCCTGGTGGTCCCCAAGTGAGCAAAATGTAATATATTCAAGACCAGCCTATCTTTCCTCTGAACCTGTCAAATGCTTTTGTTCTCAGTCTTGGCTGATGACATCACTCTGATCACGGCCCAAAGTCAGAAAGCCCAAAGCCAAACACTACCCTGTGTTGCCTTGGCCCTGGAAATTTCCCCTGAATTAGCCTTTCCTTTCCATCTTCTCTGCTTCTGTTTTAGTCCAGATTCTCATTATGTAGCTCTTGGGCAATGCACTAGCTTCCATTCTTTCCTGTCTTCCATGGTTCATTCTCCCTTCCAGTTATTCTCCAAGGAGTAGTCAGAATTATCTTTCTCAAAACCAAATTTGATCAGGTCATTGTGCTACTTAAAGGCCCCTTTTCAATTTCCATCACTTAAAGCATAAAATTCACATGACTTTACTCAGAAAACTAGGTTATTCTCTGTTTCCAACCTTCCTCTGAGCTTCTGTTGATTTACCTGACTCCCAGAAAACCTAGCCAGACTGACCCAGACCTTTGTGATGTTAGACTCAGCTTAAATGTCTCCACCTCTGGAAACTTTCTCCAGCTGCCAGTAGAGAACAAGTCACCCTCTCTGTTAGTTTCTAATTCCACTTACTTTGGGTTCTCTCACTTAAGAGTGAATGAGATCTGATATGAGCTAGGCCACTGAGCCAAGAAAATAGTAGGTACTCAAGGCATGCTTGTTTAATGCATGGTTTAAAGCAAATCATGTGTCAAAAGTGAAATGTAAAAGTATCATGTGAGGTCTGAGGAGGAAGTGATAACCATGTCTTGGTTCAGTTGGTCTAAAATGTTACAGGAAGCTGTTTGGAGACATTCGTCTATTTTTTTTTTTTTTTTCGCCTCTAGAGAATGACTCAGCTATTACTAAATGACTTTTTAATTAAAATACATTAGTGTTGAATAACTGGCTAGGTCCTTGCAGTAATTCTTGCTATATGATCCTATTCATTTTTAATGTTGGCTACAGACTCATGTTATACTATTATTATTTAATGTTAATGATCAGCCTGCTTTGATATCAGATTATTTGCTTTAATAACATAAAAGATTGATTAGCCCAGACTGAGAAGGGTAAATGAAACTCAGAAGAAAATGAGGAAGAGTGAAAAAAGAGGTAAAAATTAGCAAATAATCACTTTAGATTTTGAAACTTGGATTCCTCATTACTTAATTATACTTATCTTTATAGGTCTTCCAAATGAGTGAAAAATTGTTTTTGGAATTTAATACTGATAAAAGTGAGAGATTAATTGAAACCAGAGTATTTTAATGTCTCCATGGAGGCACTGAACCTATATACGAATTCATTAAAAAGCTTGTTATTAGTACAGGAAAGCAAAACCTGGATCTAGTCATTCATTTCATGTAGCGGATGGCTTTATCTTGCATCTCTTTTGTTCCAGGCACTAAGTCTCTATTTTGTGTCAGTCATTGAGGCTAAAGTAGTGAACGACCAGGGCCCACTATTAGGGATCTTATATTCTGATGACAGAAACTAATAATGAAAAACAATAACAAATAAGCAAGAAAATATCAAATAGTGACAAAGTCTATAAACACAACAAAACAGGATTACATGGGGAGAATTACTACTGACTTTTCTAGATTGGATGGTCAGGCTATTCACGTATACATTGAACATTTCCTACACATTAGGCACTGCGAGACACACTAGGAAAGACAAAGGCTGCCTACATATGGTCTCTATTCTTACATAGTTTTCAGTCTAACAGAAATAAAGTATTTGTGTGGAAACCAATAACCATACCAGAGTGTGATGAACACTGTCACAGACCACCCACTGCTATAGAGCTGTGCGGGACCCCAGAACACAGAAGAGGGGAAGAGAACAACTCAGGGAGAACTTTTAAGAAGAGGAGACATGAGTGAGAATTAAAAAAATGAACAGGAATTTCCAAGGCAGTGAAGGGAAGTGGTAGAACTGGGCTTTCAAAATAGAAGGAACATCATTTATAAAGGCACAGAGGTAGTGTGCGTGGGAAATGTGAATAATTTAGTATTACTGGATTGTGGTATATGACTGTGTACATGTGCACGCATGTACTGGTGCATATGTGATCACTTTTAAGGGCAATTGGTGCAGAAGTTAGCCTAGGGATGTGGGAAAGACCAGGATGTGAGAAGCCCATGTGTGGCAGAGTGCGATCTTGTGAAATATACAGTATACTTGGTCTTTGTCCTTGTTTTCTGGTATACGACTCCTAAAACCCTTGGAATCTCCAAAGCGATAAGTGTCTTTTGTATACTATGAGTTGGCTGGTGGCTGGCGGCCCCCAGTGAGCTTCAGGTTGGGGGCTGGTCACCAAAAAAACTAAGACAGGATTAACAGGATTGGGACTTTGAGCTCCACCTCTTGATCTCTGATGTAGGGAAAGGGACTGAAGCGCAGGCTGATTACCAATGGCCAGTGATTTAATCAACCATGCCTATGTCACCAAGCCTCCATAAAAACCCATAAGGATAGGGTTTGGAGAGCTTCCAGATAGCTGAACACATGGAGGTCCCTGGCAGGTGGCGCTCTAGGGGAGAGCACAGAAGATCGGCACCCCTTCCCACATAACCTTGCCCTATGGATCTCTTCATTTGGATCCTCTGTAATGTCCTTTATAATAAACCAGTAAACAAATTGTTTCCCTGAGTTTTGTGAGCCATTCTAGCAAATTAATCCAAGCCTAGGAGGGGGGGGGGTCATGGGAAGCTTGATTTATAACTGGTCATTAGGAGCACAAGTAAAACAACTTGACACTTCTGAACAGCGTTTCAAGTGGGGGGCAGTCTTGTGGGACTGAGCCATCACCTTGTGGGATCTGCTGCTATCTCCCGCTACGTGTCCGTTGCAAAACTGAATGCTTGCTTGGTGTGTGGGGAAAATCCCCCACACGGCTGATGTCAGAGGTGTTCTGTGTTGTGAGAGTAGAGTAGGAAAAAGAATTTATTTTTTCTCTCAAGACAAAGTATGAAATCAAATCTTTTAATTCTGAAAATTATTTGGAGTTTCACTTTAGGTTAAAAACCGGAAAAGATAGAATAATCTAAATGTCATGGATTTTACATACTGAGAAGATGTCAAAATACTTAAAGTTAAATAAAGTGAAAAAGGAAGTTGACAATTATTTCAGATTATCTTATGTTTTTAATAAAAAATATGCTCAGTTTGCTCTGCTGTCACACTTTTAAAATTTGTTTTTAACTTTAGTACCATACAACATTATTTTTCAATCTAAACTACCTGAAAGCTTCCTTTATTAAAATTTCAGCTAATTTAAAAATTTTGAACTGTTGAAAATACGTTGTGAAGCTTAAAGTTTTCTTTAACACAGCTTGATAAAAGGAGAATAGAGAAGTTTGATTTGATGAAGAATACTCCAACCCATGATCTGATAGAGGTTTTTATCCTATTTTTATTTGACCTAAAAGATGACAACCCCCAACTAAGTTTGTGTTGGTGATCCTTTCATTTAATAAGACCATATTATTAAGCAGAGTACGATGTGTGCTTTTTAATCGTTAGAATAGGTAAACTCTACCCACTTCAATACTGGCTTTGCTGCCACAATGCAATATATGTATTACTGAAAAGCCTGGTTTTGAGCAAAATTTCACACTGGAAATAATAGGGTTTATGATAAAAATAGAGTTGGGGCAAACCATTCTAAACCTATGGAACTTTGTAAACAGAGACCTAACAAAACAACAGTCCTACTAAGATGTAAGTACAGTTAAAAAGATATGTCAAATTCTAATAAGGAAATGCTTCAGTAATCCTGGCCTTCACCTACACTAAGGTGAAGAGAGTTTGATGGCCTGGGATGTGAGCAAGTAGGCAGGCTGCTGGGTTTTGGAGCTAAGGTCACCCTGTCACATGTTACAGGTAGAGGCAGGGGTGCTGGCTTTGCACAAAATGTAGTGATGCTAAAGATGGATCACTTGTGTCTATCATTTTATGTTTGTGTCTTCTGCCAAAGACTGGGGAGAATTGCTTCATATATAACTTCCAAGGCACGGCAAGTATCCAAAATAAAAAAGGTGGTAAGGCCAGGTGTAGTGGCTCACACCTATAATCCCAGCATGTTGGAAGGCTGAAGTGGGAGAATCTCTTGAGCCCATGAGTTCAAGACCAGTCTGTGCAACTTAGTGAGATCCCATTTCTACAAAAAAAATAAAAAAATTAGCTGGATGTGGTGGTGCACACCAGTAGTCCTAGCTATGTGGGAGGCTGAGGTGGGAGGATCACTCGAGTCTAGGAGTTCTAGCCTGCTGTGAGCTATGATCCCACCATTGCATTCCAGCCTGGGCGATACAGCAAGACCCTGGCCTCTAAAAAGTAAGATAAAGTAAAAAATGAAAAAAAGAAAAGGTGGATATAACAGTATTTCATTCGTTCAGGCTTGCTGCATTCAGCTAGGCCAATGTGCTTAATGCTCAGCTGCTGTTATTTGGGAAGAATCATCTCTAATTTCCATGTTACATTAACATCATTACCCTATTTACAATTGCGTAAATTGCGGATGCAGTAATTTGCCTTAGGGAAACTTAAGGTAGAAGATAGACTGTGTTTGCATAATACCCTAAATTCTCCACCTGATTTAAGTAGGAAAATAATTTTAAAGAATCATCACAGACAGGGATGAGTATCTCAGAGTACAGCTGGTATATAATGTGTGTCGTGCCTCTGGCTCACAGCATACTTGATAGGTGCTTAGGGACTATTTGATGAGTGAATAAATGAATTAATGACTCAATGAGCAGCTCAAGATAAAAAAAAAAATCCTTCAGTCTGCAAATGTGACTTAAGGAAACATTTTTCCTCACTGTGTTGGGCCTCGGAAGGGCCTGGCTGGACGTTTCACATTTCAGATCTCCAGCCTAGAGCTCTCCATAGCTCTGTCCTGGACTCTGCAAACTGGAAAGCTTCCTGGCCTCACCCCACAGCCCACTTGGCTAAGCCAGTTGCAAGCCTGCCTGGCTACAGTGATCCTGGGCACTCAGTTCTTTGGTGTGGGCTCAAGACCAGATAGTGACCCAGGAAGGAGTTTCTTGCTGGAGAGAAGCAGATGGGTTGATCGACTGGGGCAGAAAAAATCTATAGATTCCTAGAGGTGTAATTAACTCACAAATTCTCCAGTCATCACTACCACTTAGTCAAAGAGGCAGGAATGCTCATCGGCCCCTCTTCACTTCTGCATAACACCCCTCCAAGTATATGGGGATTTCTATTTGTTTTTAAGGTTGCATTTGATGTTATTTGTACTTGATTTCACCTGATTAATGTTCATTCATGCGCAAAATGGAGAGAGAAAAATAAACGCTCAGGAGAGTGAGGGGTGGGGAGTGAGAACCAGAGTGAGTCCTCCCTCCTGCCAGGCACTCCTAGGGGTGGAACTCCTTCACTTGCCACCTTCCTGGTCTCCCCTGCAGTTTGTTTTGGTCTGGAGTTTTTATTTCTTTGTCGAGGCTGTTCTGCAGTGTTCTTTCGTGAGGAGGGCTTTCCAGGTTTTCCCAAGATGCTGAGATCTTGCAGCCCTGAGTCTCCTTCAATTAGTCTTCAGTGAGCCATGGCTGGAGGGCCTGGAACACTTGCACAGTCTCTTTTCTGTTCTCCATTTTCCAGTAATGTGCTGTGGACTCACTGTGATTTATACCCCTGGAGGGAGCCAGGTCTGCAGCACTTTCATCGAATCCAGCCTGTAATGTTGTTTGTCAAGCTGCCACTTACAGCTTGGAAAATTTTTCTCTGATCTACTTTGCAGAGGGATGATGTGTCTTCTCACTTTAATGGTGACCCCTGATGTATGTGCCTGCATGGGGCACAGTGGGACTCACCCTATTGTTTCCAGCTTTTGGCTTTGTGTTCCACCAATCAACATTCAACATATTAATATAAACATGCTTAGTTGTAACCTATACTGAAAATAGTTTTGATCATTTCATTTGTGATCTTCATGAGAAAATGATGACTTGACACAAGCCTGTTTTCTCATGTGGACATGTCTTAAAAGTGGGAATTTAAAAAAAAATGGTGAATTAACACATGTTTTTCTCTCATCTCCTAATTTCACCATTTCACCATGATTTCAAGGTTATTTGTTTTGGAGTCAGAGATTATAGATAATAACGTGCTGTAGACAGTAAATTCTTCCTGGGCAGGGCAATACCTCATTCCTATTTGGGACTCTAGTCCCCAGCATAGAGCCTGGAATGTAGGAAGCAGATATACTATATATTTAAGTTAAAATTGAATAAGTTAAGGGACTAGGCCTGGAGAAACTAGAAGGAGGGTGGAAAGAATCCAGAGAAGTATCTGAAAAATCTATGGAAAGCCACAAGATCAGAGACCAAGTGGGAAACCCAGAGTTCAGATACGTAGGTCAGAGAAAGATGGTGGGTCTCAACCAGAGGCGTGATGAGCAAAGCAGCAGAAGGCAAGTAATCTGGAGCTGTGTGGTGACTGAAGGGGCAGACTAATTCTGTTCTGAGGAGAAAAGTCCTCCCAGACTTTCTGGAAGGCACAGACCAATTAAACAGGACTTACAGTTTGGATTTTAAACTATCTATATTGCTCTAGTCTATCCCTCCCCTGGGCGCACACTGCATATGTTGGGTTTAGGGCTCTACTATGTTGTACACGAATGATTTGAACTGTTTCCTAAATGGCTTCCATCCTTGAAAACTCCCTACTCCAGTCCATGCTAAAGTCAGGTTCTGCATCTTGTTTTAATCTTGGTGTGCCATGTCCATAATACTATGAAAATTTCAACAATTATGTTGTATAGTCTAAAAATGGGTCATTTTCTTTTCACCAAATATTTATTGATAATTTGCTACCAGATCCCACTGTATCAAGTGCTGCTGCTGAATCAGCTTTGGATTCTATTCTCAAGAAATTTATAGTCCAGCTGGCACCTCATTTTTCTTCACTCCCCCCTCCTGGCTTACTCTCCCCTTCAGTTGCTCTGGTCTTGTTGCTTTTCCTTGTCTCAGCCAGTACACTCCTGTTGAAGGCTTTGTCCTGGAAGCTCCACCTCACTGGAATGTCCTTTCCCCCAATCTCGGCAGGGCTTCTTGCCTCACCTCCTTCAAGTCTCTGCTCTAATTAATGACACTCTTTTCAGTGGACTTCTCTAAACATACTATCAAAACACGCCTTTGTTATCTATTCCTTTTTCTTGTTCTCCTTTTATTTCTACCACTTTAATGTTGATTTTGTGGATTTTCACCACAAAAAGGTGAGTTCCATGATTTTGCCTGCTTTGTTATTGCTAGATCCTCAGCTACTGAAGGAATGCCTCACCCATACTGGGCACTGCATAAATCTTGTTGAGAAAATGAATAATGGAGAAGATACAATGTCAAGTAGACAGTAGTCAAAGAAGTTAGAGGAAATAATTTGTTTCAGGAAGGAGCGGGTGTTTGGCGCGGGTTTTGGATGTTGGAAATGATCAAAGCATGGAAAGATAGTGAGAGGAGGGTGTTCTTCCTTCTGCTGCCAGCCATCTTGGATTCTGTTATTTTCTCGCAACACTCTTTGTAAAGTGTATCTTGCTACCTTATTCCTCTCTTCTCTCTCGGTTGAATATATATTAGTGGAGCTCAAAAGGACCCAGGAGCTAAGCATCAGTGTGGACCTGGTTGAGTGTGGCTTGTTGATAGTTCTAAGGACGTCTGCTGACTGCTCAAGTCTTGAAATAAAATCTAGACCACAAAGAATTTCTGTGGTGCAGACTGAACTACTTGGTTAGACACCAATGCTTGCATCAAAAATGCAGAAAGTTCTTTCCTTCCTTAATTGTATATAGCGGCGACATGGTCTTTTTCAGGCACAATTTCATTATCTTTAACTTGAACAACTCTTTCCTCTAATATCTGAAATACTTTTCACAGGGCAACTTACTTACTATATTATTATCCCTCAGTTAAGATTCAGTGTAGGTGTATAACTACTCCCGCTTTTTCTTTTTAGTCGTCAGCAGATTGATGAGGGTCGTTAGTCTCTATGAATCATTTTAGAGTTTATTTGCATTTTCCTTGATGAAAGAGAAGCAAAGGAAAATAATTGCAGTTTTCAATGTTCATTGGGATATTCTGAGAGCTTTCTACAGCAAATTACAGGGATGTGATAAATCTAAAGAAGCATCACTCATTCCTCATATCTGATTGCTTAATAACTCACACTCTTGTCACTTCCTTTACAAACATAAGATTTAATATCCTCAAACGGATTCTTATCCTTATGCTCTGCTATCCTTTCTTACAATGTTTAATACTAGAAGCTTGAAATGTAAAGACTAATGTAATCTCATTCTACATCAAATCCATAGTTTTCTGTGCAAATCTTTCTGCTTTGCAAGGACTGGTAAGTGTGTTTGTGGCTGATTCTTCCTTCCTCTACTAATACCAGTAGACAGGGAATGGCAACAACGTCTCTAATTCTTCAATACCATGTTATGCAGTGGATAGTTATATAGTAATTTAAAAACCCCACATGTATCTACATTAACAAGAAAACAAACATGTAACAGATTAATTGTGTAGTTGTTAATAACTTTTCCAGGGGATGCTTCACTTTTCAAAGGGATTCACTACAGATTTTCTTTAAATAGTAAGCTCCACTAGTACATTTAAGATATAATTAGATCTGCCTAAATTGGATTTGTACACATTTCAGGAACTGATTCACTGTGCAGGAAAACAGTAAACCCATGTTTGCTTTGTTACATGAAGCATAAACAGCAAATATGCATATGGAAGGTGTCAAACATCCAGATGTTTGGAAAAAACTGGCTATCTGACCATGTGTTTGAGTACTCATCCAGCTGCTTAGTGCCAATGCATTGGAGTCTGTCTAACACAGCAGGAGGATACAAGAGCAAATACACTGAACCCCCTAGACAGTCTCTATCTTGCTAAAATTGACAGTGACATTCCTTTTACTGCCTATGGGTGGGCAGTTTTAGAAATGACAACATTCAAAGAAAATGTTGCCAAATAATGTACATCACTTTCACGAAATGGAGAGGTTGTCTGTTTTCAATGTGATAAACAATTTGCATTCAAAGACCTAAAATAAATACTTTAAAATTAACCTGGAAGGCAAGAATTATTCAGTAGAGAGGACATTCAATCCAAATGATATTTTCTCGAGAAGACGAAAAACGAAATGTTAAAACATACAACCTCTGGCTAGTGAAATCAAAACAAAGCAGAACAAAACTTCCCACAATAGTCCAGCCTGGAAATAGGATAGCTCACTGCAACAGCACGGTGCTCACTGAACAAAAGTGAGCTGGGATTAGAAGATGAAACTTTATACTTGTCTACTTATCCCATGGATCAGGCTATTGATTGTTTACAAAATAGTGTTTAGAATTCCTGATACAAAGAACTTTTAGTGGTCTGAACTGATACACCTATTTGGGATAACTTTGTGATGGGAACTCCTTATGAAAAAGAAACTGACTTATCCTACGAAAAAGTGTTCTAAGCATCACTCGGCACATATGGAGCTAAAAAGAAGCCTTGGACATTAGCACTTCACTGGGTGCTGGCAGAGACACTTGGGAACACCTGTCAGCCTTGAAAGCAGCAAGAGAATGAGAGGCAGCTGAACGTCCTGAAGACAGCCCAGGCTCTTCCTCAGCCAGGCCTACGCTGGAATCTTGGCTCTATTTTATACCTGGTGTCTTGGCTTGCACAGCTTATTTAGCCACTTGTGAAATGGGTTAGGGGAGGGGAATCCTTACACTGCACGTTTTATTTTATTTTATTTTTTTAAATGAGAAATGAGCCCAATAAATAAAAGCTACTTAAAAAATGCCAGCTCCCTTTTATGATGAATTTACAAAATATAGGAAATTAACACCATCTTCTAGCTGTCCTTGGAATTTGGGCACACACCTTCACACACGCTCTTGAGTTCATAAATTTTATCCCCAGAGTGATGGAAGAGCAAATAACTCGGTCAGAGCCGGAGTCATCCCTGCCTGACACTCCACTCGGCAGATGCAGACATTGAGGGAAGAGCTTTATAAAGCCGTGAGCACTGTCATCAGATGTATTTACAAAAAGCTACAACAATAAAAATCTGTTTCATTAGTCACCAGAAATAAGTGGTTATTGTGAGCATGTGCTGCATGCTGAATGTGTACCACTGACTCACTTTAGTTAGATGAACATGTTTGTGTGGAAAGCTGCCGTAATTAACACTGTTTAGTTGTGGTGAGAAAACTCTTATAAAGATACTTGTTTCTGGCCGGGCGCGGTGGCTCACGCCTGTAATCCTAGCACTCTGGGAGGCCGAGGCGGGCGGATTGCTCGAGGTCAGGAGTTCAAAACCAGCCTGAGCAAGACCCCGTCTCTACTAAAAATAGAAAGAAATTAATTGGACAATTAAAAATATATATACAAAAAAATTAGCCGGGCATGGTGGCACATGCCTGTAGTCCCAGCTACTTGGGAGGCTGAGACAGGAGGATCACCTGAGCCCAGGAGTTTGAGGTTGCTGTGAGCTAGGCTGACGCCATGGCACTCACTATAGCCTGGGCAACAAAGTGAGACTCTGTCTCAAATAAAAAAAAATAAAAAAAAAAAATAAGAAAAAAAAAAAAGATACTTGTTTCTATTATAGAAGTATATTTTCTCAAATGTAGCATTTTCGGATATTCCACAGTTCACCTGTACTTGAGTCCCTATTAAGTCTCTATTCTATGTGGAAGAGCCAGTGATTATAATACTTGTTACCTCCAAGAGTTTTCTCTATGCTGGGCCTAGTCCTAGGTACCTGAGTGTATCCAATCTTGGTAACATCCTTATGAATTAGGGTATAATATTATACACTTTTTTTGGAATTTTTAATTGCATTTAACTGTCTTAAGTTTTTTTTTTTTCTCAATTTAGTTATTGTGGTAAGATACACAAAACATAACATTTATACCTTAATCATTTTATTTAACTTATTTTTTATTTGTTTTTATTTTAGCGTATTATGGGGGTACAAGTGTTAAGGTTACATATATTGCCCATGCCCCCACTTCCCCCTCGAGTCAGAGCTTTAAGTGTGACCAACCCCCAAATATTGCACATCTCACTAATTGTGTTTCTATATACCCATCGTCTCGTCCCCCCTCCCACCTGTCTGACACCCGATAAATGTTATTCCTATATGTCCACTGAGGTGTTGATCCGTTAATACCAATTTGCTGGTGAGTACATGTGGTGCTGGTTTTTCCATTCTTGAGATACTTCACTTAGTAGAATGGGTTCCAGCTCTATCCAGGAAAATACAAGAGGTGTTATATCACCACTGTTTCTTAAAGCTGAATAGTACTCCATGGTATACATATACCACATTTTATTAATCCACTCATGAATTGGTGGGCACTTGGGTTATTTCCACAACTTTGCAATTTTAACTAAGGAGGTAAAAGACCTCTACAGGGAGAACTATGAAACACTGAAGAAGGAAATAGCAGAGGATGTAAATAGGTGGAAGAACATACCATGCTCATGGGTCGTCAGAATCAACATTGTTAAAATGTCTATACTACCCAAAGTGACCTACAGAGTCAATGCAATCCCTATCAAAATGCCGCCATCATTTTTCACAGATATAGAAAGAATAATTTTACGCTTTGTATGGAACCAGAGAAGACCCCATATAGCAAAATCAATCCTAGGCAATAAAAGCAAAATAGGAGGTATCAATTTACCAGACCTCAAACTATACTACAAGGCTATTGTAAATAAAACAGCTTGTAACTGGCACAAGAACAGGGACATTGACCAATGGAACAGAACAGAGAACCCAGATATAAAACCATCCTCACATAGGCAACTAATCTTCGACAAAGCAGACAAAAACATACACTGGGGAAAAGAATCCCTTTTCAATAAATGGTGCTGGGAAAACTGGATAGCCACATGTAGAAGACTGAAACAAGACCCACACCTTTCACCTCTCACAAAAATCAACTCATACTGGGTAACAGACTTGAACCTTAGGTGTGAAAATATTAGAATTCTAGAGGAAAACGTTAGACATACTCTTCTAGACATTGGCCTAGACAAAGAATTTATGAAGAAGACCCCAAAGGCAATCACAGCAGCAACAAAAATAAATGGGACCTGATCACATTAAAAAGCTTCTGCACAGCCAAAGAAACTGTCAAGAGAGCAAAAAGACAACCCACAGAACAGGAGAAAATTTTCGCAAGCTACACATCTGATAAAGGGCTGATAACTAGAATCTATTTAGAACTCAGGAAAATCAGCAAGAAAAAATCAAACAACCCTATCAAGAAATGGGCAAAGGACATGAACAGAAACTTTTCAAAAGAAGACAGAATAATGGCCAACAAACATATGAAAAAATGCTTAACATCTCTAATCATCATGCCAATAAATGTTGGCGTGGATGTGGAGAGAGAGGAACACTCCTACACTGCTGGTGGGACTGCAAACTAGTTCAACCTCTGTGGAAAGCAATATAGAGATACTTGAAAGCAATACAAGTAGATCTACCATTTGATCCAGCAATTCCACTACTGGGCATCTACCCAAAAGATCAAAAGTCACTTTATGAAAAAGATACCTGCACTCGAATGTTCATAGCAGCACAATTCACAATTGCAAAGTTGTGGAAACAACCTTAACCATTTTAAAGTATAATTCAGTGGTATTATTAAATACATTCCTAATGTTATATAACCATGACCACCATCCATCTTCATAGCCCTTTTCATCTTGTAAGACAAACACTACATCTATTAAACAGTAACTCCCGATTCCCTAATCCCACCAGCCCCTGGCAGCCACCATTCTACTTTGTCTCTATGATGTTCTGACTACTTGAAGTATCTCATGTAAGTGGAATCATACAGTATTTTTCCTTCTGTGACTGGCTTATTTCACTTAGCATAATGCCTCCAAGGTTAATCCAGGTTAGAACATGTGTCAGAATTTGCTTCATTTTTAACGTTGAATAATATTCCGTTGTATGTATATACATTGTGCTTATCCATGTGCTCATCAGTGGACACTTAGGTTGCTTCCAGGTGTTACCTACTGTGTTAATGCTGCTATGAACATGGGGGTACAAATATCTCTTCGAGTCCCTTCTTTTAATTCTTTTGGGTATGTACCCAGATGTGGAATTGCTGCATCATATGGTAATTATATCTTTAATTTTTTGAGGAAAAAGAAGCCATACCGTTTTCCATGGTGGCCGTACCATTTCACTTTCCCACCAATCATGAACAAAGGTTTCAAGTTCTCCACATCTTCACTAACATTTGTTATTTTCTGTTTTTTTGATAGTAGGCAACCTAATGGGTGTGAGATGGTATCTCATTGTAGTTTTGATTTGTGCTTCCCTAATGATTAGTGATGTTGAGTATCTTTTCACAAAATTTAAAAATTTTTATGAAATCCAATTTGTCTATTTTTTTCTTTTGTTGCCGTTTGTTCCTTTGGTGTCATAGCAAAGAAATCATTGCCAAATCCAATGCCATGAAGATTTTGCCCTATGCTTTCTTCAAAGACTTTTATGATTTTAGGTCTTACATTCAGGTCTTTCATTCATTTTGAGTTATTTTTTGTGTATAGTATTAGGTATGGATCCAGCTTCATTCTTTTGCATGTAGATATCCCATTTTTCCATTGCTATTTGTTAAAAAGACTGCATTTTCCTCATTAAATGGTCTTGGCACCCTTGTCAAAAATCATTTGACCACGTCAAAATTTTGTATCTGGATTTTCTATTCTATGTATTCCATTGGTCTACATGTCTGTCTTTATATTAGTACTACACTGTTTTGATTAGTGTAGCTTTGTAGAAAGTATTGAAATCAGAAATTGTTGAGTCTTCCAGCTTTGTTCTTTTTCAAAATTGTTTTGACAATTTAGAGTCCCTTGAAATTCCATATATATTTTAGAATGGATTTTTTTCTATTTCTATAAGAAACATCATTGGGATTTTGATAGGGATTTGTAGTGTTGACATTTTAACAAAATTAAATCTTCAAAATCATGGACATGGGATGTGTTTCCATTTATTTATGTCATATTCAATTTTAGCAATATTTTGTAGCTTTCATTTAGTACAACTGCTTCCACTCCTTGGTTAATTCCTAAGCATGTAAATTGTTAGGAGATTATAAAATGGAATTGTTTTCATAATTTCCTTTCCAAATTTTTCATTGTTAGTGTATAGAAATGCAACTCGTTTTTTTATGCTGACTTTGTATCTTGCTACTTTGGTGAATTAATTTATTGTCTTACAATTTTTTTTTGTGTGGGTGTGGGAAATCTTTGGGTTTTTCTGCATGTAAGATCATATCATCTGTAAACATCTGTAAACATCCCAGAGTGCTAGAATTACAGGAATAAGCCACCATGTCTGGCTTAGCTTTCAGTTTAGTTTGTTCTTTTTCTAGTTCCTTAAGTTGTAACATTAGGTTATTTCAGATTGTTCTTGTTTTATAATGTGAGCATTAATAGCTATAAATTTCCCCCTTAGCACTGCTTTCATTGTTTTCCATTAGTTTTGGTAGGCTGTGCTTTTGTTTTCATTCATCTCTCAGCATTTTCTTATTTCCCTTTGATCTTTTATTTGATCCACTGGTTAAGAGTATGTTGCTTAATTTCCATAAATTTGTGAATATTCCAGTTTTATTTCTGTTATTGATTTTTAACTTCATCCCATTATGGTTGGAGAAGATACTTTGTGTGATAGCCATCTTTTAAAATCTATTGAGACTTAATTTGTGGGTGAACATATGGTCTGTCCTGGAAAATGTCCCATATGCACTTGAGAAGAATGTACATGCTGGTGTTGTTGGGTAGAGTATTTTGAATATGTCTGTTAGATCTAGTTTGTTTATTGTGTTAAGTCTTCCATTTTCTTATATATCTTCTGTCCGGTTGTTCTGTTCACTATTGAGAGTGGGGTATTCAAGTCTCCAACTATTATTGTAGAGCTGTCTATTTCTCCCTCTAATTCTGTAAGTTTTTGCTTTGTATATTTTGATGGTCTGTTATTAGGTACATAAATGTTTTATAATTGTTACATCTTCTTGTTGTGTTAGACTTTTTATTACTATATAATGTCCTTCTATGTCTTTTATAACCTTTTTTTGATTTAAAGTCTATTTTGTGTCATTATTATATAGCCACACCTGCTCTCTTTTGGTTACTATTTGCATGTAACATCTTTCCACCCTTTTACTTTCAATGTATTTGTGTCTTTGGACCTACAGTGAGTCTCTTGTACTCAGCATATACATAGTTGAGTCATGTGTTTTTATCACTCTGCCAATCTTTGTCTTTTGATTAGAAACTTTTATCCATGTACATTTAAAGTGGTTAGACAAGGGGGGACATACTTTTGTCATTCTGCTATTTGTTTTATATACGGTTTATGGCTTTTATTGTCCCTCATTGCTTCCATTACTGCTGTCTTTTATGTTTAGTTGATTTTCTGTAGTGAAATGTCTAAACTCCTTTCTCATTTCCTTTTGTGTATGTTCTATAGCTATTTTCTTTGTGGTTACCATGGGGATTACATCAACATCCTAAAGTTATAACATTCTAATTTGAATTTCTACCAGCTTAACTTCAATAACATTCAAAAACTCTGCTCCTTTACATCTCCATCCCTACCCCTCTCAGTTATTGATGTCACATAATTACATCTTTATACATTGTGTTCCAAAATAGGGAAAAAGAATAATGCAGGCAGGGGGAAGGGTCCTTTTGGTCTTCTGGAAGTCATTTCAGCTTGAGGGGGAGGGGCTTACAACAATGAGGTAAGGTGCAACAACAATGACTGCCATCTTTCTGTCTTCACTTCTGTGATCAGAAGCAGTAATCAGCCGTCAGAGGACAGATCTTTCAAATTTGGAGGACAGGGTCCTTTTTGCCCACCATGGTTCCTGCAAGCTGTGTTCAGGTTCCTCCTGGAACACGTGCACACTGCCTGCAATGGAGTTAGGAGTGGGAGATGGGTAGCTGCTACTGTGCTAAGAGCTGAAATTGACCAAAAAAATATTTTTTTTTTCTGGAAATCCCCTTACCTTCTAATTTTTAAACAAATTTATTCATTTTATTCTGGAATGACCAAAATTAACTGCAATGTGCCATCCAAGTCTTCCCCTGGAACTTTCAAGCATTCAGTAGATTTCAGAGTTCTAAAATAGTCACATCAGATTCTGCCAGTGCAATTGTTGCCTAGGTGGGCAGACAGATTCCTGGTGCTTCCTACTCTGCCATCTTCCCAGAATCCTCCTATCCATTTTTAACACATGAGAAAGCTAAGGTATGGAGAAGTGATTTTTCAAATCACACAGATAAAAAGTGGTAGAAGTGAAATTTGGACTCAAGGTGCTTGGCTACAGTGGATATCGCACTCTTAAGTCTATGCTCCACTGCTTGGGGGGGGAGCAAAATAAGGGAAATTGGTTTATTACATAAAACTTCAGTTCACACAATTGAAAAGAATAAACAAGCGAGTGAACAGATATTCATTTGGTTTGTAAAATGGAGGTAAGGTTTTGAAGTTACAAGTTTACAAGTATTAATAGTATTGGGAGTGCAATTCTGGATGGGAAGGAGGCAAGCCTTCCCTTTGGGGTGTAGGATGGAGAGCTGAAGTCTTCATGGGGGCCCCAGGAGGTAAGCACATGTCCAAACCAATGGCCTCTTTCTAATATAATACTGGTGCCCTCAAGGAAAAAATTAGGTGGAAAAGAGTGAGTGTCAAAGAGGCCTCTGTCTAAGAGCCAGGTATGCCTGTAGAGTGCTCCTTGTGAGAAGGGTGAGTATCTTTTACTTGCACAGAAATAGAATTATGGGAACTCTCTGAACATATTTTAAAATGTTAAAAAAAAAACCCCAAAGGGACAGAGTCATTTGTGATGTATGATTTACAAATAATTCTAAATTTACTCCTCTGGTGTTATATTTGTACACCAAAGTGTACACAAAGAATATACAAAATTGACTTTATTATAAATTTTGCAAACATTTTAAAAGCCATTCCTATTACTATTTGGATGGTAATTCTTCAGATATGCTCCCTCTTGGGAACTAAAAACACTACTAGTCAGAATTGTGTTCTATTAATACTGTTTGATTAGATGTTCAGAGGATAGACAGGCTTTGAAATCAGATTAACTGTCTCAAACATACATGTTAAAAGATAATAAATAAGAGTCTCCTTATATCATTCAGATTTCTCATGGCTTTTCCCAATATTCTACAACTGATTAAACTCTATGTTAACTCACTGTAAAAAATAATTAAAATATGCATGCTTTCCCAATTTTTAAATTGCTAACTAAAGAAAAAGAAGAAAAACAAAGAATTATATTTGAATTTTTTGTCCGCATAAAATACGGTTTTTGGAGAAAACATTGTTGAAGAGTAACATCAGTAAATCTTAACTCTGTGACACAGTCTGCATATCTTCAGGTAGGTTTTAGAAATATACCTTGACAATGTATGAGTATAGCACAAAGATAGAATTAACAAACCTTCTCTCTAGGGAAAACCTCATAGCAGCAGCTTTCTGAGAAGATCTATCTGTAGCACTAATCCCATTGCTCAAAACAAAGGCCTCATTTGCACAGAGGGACTGCTTTCCACTTTGTTAAATTCTAAGGCATTTGAGACTGACATCTACATTTCTCCCCCACTAAAATGCACTCTAGTTACTAAACTGATCAATTGTTCATTGCTTAACAGGTTTTAAAAGTAAAGATACTAATCAGTTTTGGGCTTTGTAATTACATGGTTTCTTGGACTATTTAGAAACTGATTAGCTATGACTGAATTAATATTTCAGAGATTCGGAGGATATAAACCTAACAGTTTGGATTCTTGACCTGCGTATGAAAGAAACATTTTAATGGGATTCCTAATGATTGAATTATTCCTAATATATATCATTGGTCATGCAGTTGATCCAGTTTTTCATGTTCCCAAGTCTGAAAATCAGATTTACATTAACATTTTCAGTCTAAAATTCCTGGTTTTAGTTCTGTATGTGGACCCAAAAGCCAGCTGTGCCTTAGACCTTGGGCTCAAATCATTTGTTTTAATAAAGGAGTGGACAAAGCTAAAAGCTCACTTGCTACCCAAATGGAGAGCTTGTAAATGGAACAAATCCCTGATGTGCTCTTTGGGCTATCTGTGCTCTACTTTGGGTTTTGAAAGAGTAACCTTAATATTAGCAATATATTGCAGGGACACAATTTGTATGGAAATAAATTGGGATAGATTTGTTCCAGACTCAAACATGATTTCTCCCTGATACTGGACTGAAAGACTTGATGATGTCCTGGCAACCTCAAGTACAAACTAACCACCTGAAAGCAAAAGATGGAAAAGCGTCTACCCTCCTCTCAGGTTACAGGAGACAATTTCCACCTTCATGATAATGATTTTTTCATATTCAATGCTTACTGCTGCTGCAACATAACCAATCTCTGCTTATTATACAATACATAAACAATCTTCCTCCATTTCTGCCTCCCCCTCCCAGCCTGCTTCCTCTGTATTCCACTAGGCTTTACAGAAAAAGTGAGTTGTTCCCATTTATACTTCATCCAGACAGTTCTGAGACTGTCAAATCTGATAATTTTGGACTAAGTGAGTGGATCAAAATGGTTGTAAATGAACCAAACTTTCAATCAGATGTGATTTGAGTACATAGTGCTATAGTTTAGTTGTAATAGAAAGTATAGGAGCTTAAAAAGCCTAGAATAATTCAGACTAAAATATCTTGGGGTCTTTTTCCATTTTAAAGTGAATTGAGCAATTCTCTGTGGTTAAGGATTGACAGCATAATGGAAACAGAGCAAGCTGCAGAATTGCTCACCAGGTAACCACATTAGCAGCAAAACTCATAATGTAGTCTGTTGGTTGAAAAGAGCATGAAGGAGACTTCTATTTTCTTATGAGGTGCCATATGCTCATAGTTCTTGGCCAATTATACCAACCTACTGCAAAATTGCAGTTATTGGAAAATGCTCTCTATCCTACAGCCTTTAGCAATATAATGAGAGCCCTCATGGATATTGGTTCTTCTTATAATTTGTTTATTAACATAGGTAAACATACTTACAACTGTTTCCAAATATTGCCTTCTATTTATGATGCACGAATATGTATAACACAAGATATTGCTATGTTGTAGCAATCCTGAATATTTCTATATTTCCTGAGCATTGACTAAAGGTTAAATCGGTGGGCAAATGTTTCAGTGATCTTTGAAAATTTTATATTTCACAGTCATTCTATTTTTTTTAGACAGAACTTTTTGTGGGATAAGATGCATAGCATAAATGTAAACAAACAGTTCTCATATAAACTTTATGTACATTCTTGTTCATAGTTTTCACTTACCAGAATCAAGAGGCAACTTGAGGCCAGTTTTGTGTGCTCAGGGATGGTAGAAAACACTGACAAAATCAAGCAACCAAAGACAAGGAGAAAACTGTAAAACAACAACAAAAAAGAGAAATCTGATAAGAACTTTGCCTTATCATTAACAGACTTAACTTCTTGTTTCTAATGAATAAAGCGGAAGACCCATTAGAACTGGCATAGATTAAACCATAAAGACCCTGGAAGGTACTAGCCATTTTGAATATCAAAATGCAATATGATATACAGTGCAAAATGGGGCGCTTTCCAACTTTATGGATGAAAAGAAGGTTGCATTTGTGGGCTTGTACGCGTGGAATGCTACATTCAAATGTACATATCTAAGAATCTGTGAATTTCCCACACAACTCCTTTTCCAAGTAGAGATCCTGAGAAAGGCCCAGAAGGTGTGTTCTTGCTCTTCTATGCTGGAAGCACATGTTGTAGCCGCCCTTCTTTCAAAGAAGCAGAATCTGCCTCATGTTTGGCAGCTTTGGTAAACCATCAGATAGATGTTCTAAGTGGCTGTTACTTAGAGTCTGATATTGCTCATGGATTTCAGAGTCATTTTCAGAGTCTGATATTGCTCATGGATTCCCATTTGTCATTTCTTTATATTAATAGCAAGAATAAGAAAGGAAATGGATGATTCCCTCTGCTATCCATGCACTTTTCATTTCTTTCCAATCAAACTGATAGAGAAATGACCCTTCAGCTATGTCTATTCATATGTGATGATAGGGAGCAGAAGTCAGGAACAGGCATTTTCTACCTAATCAACCTACGGACATTTTTATTCCTAGAAATAAGGAACTTCCAGGACCAAGAGGGGAGCTGAGTTCCCAAGAGAAGCATCTAATATAAGAGAAGGCTCTGTTTCAAAGTTGAAGTAACTTATCTTGAAGTGCAAGATTAAAAAAAAACAACAAAACCAAAAACCACCCAAGCTACTTGCTCTAGGCCATTTTTCACTTTTACTCATCACTGGGAAATTCACAATAAGCACGCTTAAAAAATACCAGTTTCTGTGTTCCTCTGTATGGCAGTGGAGTTAGTCCCTGCCTCCTCTTGGCTTTCCCTGAAAAAGTCTTACAAGTCTTTCTACTACACTTGACTGGAAGCTCCTAAGTACCAATAGCCAGGGATTGACTAATTATGCCTGTGGAACAAATCTGGCCCCTAATGCCTGTTTTTGTAAATAAAATTTTATTGGCACACAGCCACACTCATTCATTTATGTATTGTCTACGGTTGCTTTCTTACTATGACTACAGAACTGAGCAGTTGCAACAGAGGCAGTATGGTCCACGAGACTAAAATATTTATTATGTGGCCCTTTAGATAAAAAGTTTGTTGACTCATGACTGATACCATCTATTTCTTATTTCTTTATATCTCCTCCAACAGACCTGGAGTGGAAGTTCATAACTACTCATGTTCTGTATGCTGATGATAATTACTAGCATTCAGAGAGGGTTTCCTATAATCTAGGCAAGCCCCCTTTATACGCATTCTCCCATATTAGCTTCACAAATTTATGATGCAGAAATCTTATTATCCCCATTTTACAAATATAAAAACCAAGAATGAAGAACATGTTGAAACTCATCCAAGTAGCAGCCCAAGCACTGTCTGTGTGGTCTAAGCCTCCACATAGTGTTACTGAATGAATGAGCATGCATCGATGGGAATGGCAGTAACATTCTTGGCTCCGGGAGACTTTTGGGGATACTTCTCTATTTCCTCAAACTGAGAGGGAAGTAGCTGCCGTTCCAAATATCATTAATAGCAGTCTCCCAGGGGAAGGCATCTACTTAGTGAAAAAATCCTAGGACATGACGTTAATAATGACTTACCAAACTCTTGATTTACGCATCTGATGATTCAAGGTACTTTGGACTAGACTTTAAATTGGCTCCGATGGACTGAAAATTGTAAACTAGTAGTCAAAATCCAGTGCACTTACCTGACCCTCAAACTACCAATAAGAAAGTAAAGTTCAGGGATCACTAAGGTAGTAGGGAAGATGGTGTGGCATCAAATAACAGTGACAGATGTTCCCCTCTGGGTAGTGGCCATTATCTGGAAATGCCCCTGCCCTCAAGTCCTGCTTAACGGAAAACACTAGGAAAAGCCAGCAGGGGATTATTTAATCATTAAGATACCTTCTTTCTCCAAGAGGATTCTAATGGTAGCTTCGTGATCTCTATGTTTGTTTTCAAAGCAGATCTTTTTGCTAGTGCCTTCTTCATTAATATTTAAATGCTGCTTAACCCTTTTTTCTTCATCTCTTTACTTTTCCCATTTTCCTCTTTGAGGCAATGTCACTCTCCTTTATAAAAGAGTAGTTTCTGCACCAGCATTCTGTCATTGCTACAGGGGCCCATCTGAAGACTCCCAGCCAAAGGCATCCACTGCTCTGCTGCCAAGGGGTTACGGCTGGGTGAATACATTCATTAGCTTATCATTCCTGTATTCATTCATTCATTCACTCAACCATTCATCCATTTATCCAATCAACAAATGTTGATTAGGTATATAATGCTAGGCTGAGCTGCAGGGATATAACAAAAACAGGATTAATTCTTTTCTTTCTTTCTTTCTTTTTTTGGCCTCTACAGAGTTTAAAGTCTATTGAGGCATACAGAGGAATAAATAGATGTAAACAGAAAATTGAAATTTTGAATGATGATTACAACAATCGGGAAAATACAGGGGATGACTGGAACATACGGAGAAGGGATTAGGTGGGGCTGGCTGACGAATTTGTGGAGTCCAGTCCAAAATGAAAATGTGGGCCCTTTGTTAAAAAATTATGAAGGATTTCAAGATGGTGACAACAAAGCATGGCACCAACTGTGGCACCTTTGTAAGCGTGGGGCTCCATGCAACTGCGTATGTTGAAGCCAAACCTGGTGGTAGGGAAGACTTCCTCGCGAAAATACTGACCAGACTGAGCCCTGAAGGCCCAGCAGGAGTTAGTTAGGATAATGGTTGGGGAGAAAGAATGCTTTAGTCCATGAAGACTGTGTGCGTAAAAGGCCAAATGCCAGCACAACATCACTGGACTTTACTAATTAATCCATAAATGAGAGTTAGTGAACACCTACTAGCTAGTTTATTCTGCTATACATGAGAAATGGAATGCAAGCCATTCCTGCAAATCCATTCTTTGCATTGGAACTATTTCAATTCAACTGAAAACATGTATTAAATACCTAGTGTGAAAAACACTGTGCTAAGCACTACCGGAGGTACAAGGATAAATTAAAGCAGTCCCTGCCCTTAGGAATTAAAAATCTAGTAAGGTGAGCAAGGTGAGCATCTTGCATCATACTGGAAGATAGAGGCAGATCAGATAAGAAAAATGCTACAGAGGCTCAAAGTGGGGAGTGGTTCTATTAGTTGGAAACAGGAGAGCACATCAAGAAAGTTCCTTTTAAAAAAGGTGGTGCTTGAGATGGTCTTTGAAGTAAGGTAGGGTTTCAACAAGAGAAGTTTCAGAAGTACTATATGAGAAAGGCAGCAAGCCAGAAAATATTTAATAAATAAGGCAAAATATTTGCTCCCTGTTTCACAGAACAAACATTATCAAAGTTTGCAGTATGGGGTAAAATAGGCAGCTGAATTGGGAGTCTGGGGCCATGTTGAGGAGAGGCTGGTAGGGCGGGGTCTGTATTTAGTTCAGCAGACACGGAGAGCCATTGGAGATGTTTGAATGGAGTACTAATGTCACCAGAGGTGCCTTCTGGGAAAATTAAATTGGCAGCAGTATATGTGGGATGGATCTGAGTGGTGAGAGGTGGGAGCAAGGGTAACAGTGATGCAGGCTGGTTGTTAACTAACACAGTAGAAATAAAAATGGAAAAGAGAGGCAGACATGAAGGGGTGCTGTAGATTAGGGAGTAGAGTCTGGGAAAGGGTGCGGTGGCTGTAAAGTCTGAGGTGGCCATGCATAGTCACTGGTGATGTTTCTAACAAGTCAGGAGGAGAAAACTCAAAAAAGTCAGGAGGAGAAATTGAATTTGGGAAGAAGATGATACATCCAGTTTTAGATGTCCATGTGAAAATGTGAATCTTAATCTTGGGCACAAATTCTAGCTGGAGATGTGGAAGAACTTTTTTTCCCCCAGAAGAAGTAAATGTATGGAACATGTTATTTTGAGGACAGTGCAGACCAGGCATATAAGGTTTTGGTAAATAAGCATAAAGGACAATGGAAAACCATTTTTCCGATCTTGGCAAATGAATCACGGAGAACAATGAACACATTCTGGTATGAATTAGCTCTTGGTAGCCTTGCCAGGGACAGACTTCCTAGCTGGAGAAAGCACCGAGCTTTACACAAAGTGACCCCATTGAGGTGACAGTGTTCGGACGGACGTCGGGCTTGTTGACAGTGACATGGTGCCCTGGTGGGCTTTGTGGGTGGCTCTGTTGACATCTCTGCTTCTGAGGGTCCCGCACACATGTACATGTGTTGACAGCTGACTGTTGCCCCACTGTTCCTCTCTATCGGTCGAATGCAAGTGGGAACAGTGGCAAGAGTCACTACACTCAGCGTGTCTTAATCTGGAGCCCATGGACCTCCACGGGATCTGTAGATAGAATTTAGGGGGTTGTTTGATTTTTAACTAACCATGGCAATAAGTCATGATGGTATTACCAGTTCTTGTGACTTTGCCACTCACAGAAATTACACATATTTTAAAATCTCATCTTACAGTTGTAGACGAAACCATAATTGTTTCATCTTGAATACTGATTTTGCTCATCATTGTTTTAAGATTATGGTAGTTATTAGACCCACGGCTGGGCATAGATTTTAATGTATTAATAAAGAAGGATATACATTACCATATCACAAATTTGTTTAATTTTTTAAGTGGCATTAAAACATAATTTTTTTCTTTTGCAATCCCATTTGAGGAATGGTTCATAGTCATCATCAGATTGCTGAAGCGTCTACGGCTCCTAAAAAACTTCAGATGTCTGTGGTTGAGGATTAGGAAGGCAGGGGCTGGGCGCTAGGAGAAGGCCTATTTTGGCACCCATCACCCACTTACCCAGGTGTATTTTATGACAAGCTTTTAAAATATAGATTTTTTTCTTATATACATTAATTTTTCTTTTATACATTAATCTTTTATACATTAATACATTTTTCTTATATACATCTTATGATAGGTATCATAAAATGCCTATCCCTTTAAAATTGTTCTGTAACAGCTACTGGCCTTTATTTTGCCTGAAGCAATCATCTATATTTTGTTTCTTAGGAAATTCATTTCGATCCAGATCTTTTATCCAAAATTTCTTCTTTGGAAGAAAGGCACTGATTAATGTAAGGGGAGAAGAAGGGAACTTGTGAAAACAAAGTTACCAGTCTAAAGGCCTTCATATTTACTTGAGAAAACTATCATTAACTTTTCTTGTGGGTTAATTAAGAATCAATTTGTCAGATTTAATTTGAAAGAAAGCTTGACTCGCGAATCTCATGGGTGCTTATGGAACAGATGATGTCCAGCTTCCAAAGCTTGTGCATTGAACGTGGATTTATTTAGCAACAATTAAAGTGATGTGGAAATAAAGCATTCAGAAAAGATCTGCTGAATGTACTATGGCAAGTTACACAAACACACAACCCCTGGGCACTCACAAACAATTATGAATGATGCAATGAAGAAGGGAGAGATGGAGCTGATGTTTAAAGTAGACATCTCGCTGAGCTTAGTTTGATGAAACAAGCAAATTCACGTTGTGAGCTTTGCTAAGCAAAGTAACCACACATTTCTACCCAGGAGGCGCTCTCTGCAAAGATTTTGGCAGACTATAAGCTTTCCATGGTATAATGGTCCATGTCAGTCAGTTATACTTATCATGAAAACTCTGGGGAAGGGGAGATCTTAAATGTTTTAAATGGAATGGAATCATGGGATTAAGATAAAGGATGCTAATAGGAAGGGGATAGATATAGAATCTTAAAAAAAAATCCTTCAGAAATAACTTCCAAAGGAAATTCAACCCTGCCTCTGACTTTTCATACATTTTAAAGTATTGCTTTGATAAAGTATGCTCTTCAGTACATTTGATGGAAGACCTTGTGAGCATATAATGAATTATGATAATTGGAGTACTCATGCTGGCATTGGTGACTGTAGATTACCTGGTGGCTGACACGGCACTTGCCTGGAGGACAAGACATCTAGTGAAATTAAAACTTCATCATCAGAGGGAAGGGCTGGAGCCATTTTTTTTCTTCTTCTTCCAGCATCCTAAATTTCCTTTTCTTTCTAAACCTGATAACTTTGTAAAATGTCCTTTATAAATAATTTTTCCATAAGAGAAGTGCATTTTGCACCTGAAATCTATTCACATCATGTCCCAGCTTCCATTGCAAAGCAATAAAAATCAAATATGACATTTTTGGTATCTTTAAAGGTGATTTAGAATATTAGATTAAAACACTGAATGATTCTGCTTTTCCAGTGCAATGAACCTTAAATATTAATAAAGACTCTAATCAATAAATACTATCATGGTAGTCTCTGTGAAGCTTTAGAAATAGGGTCATCAGCTAACATTTTTTAAAAAATGAAATGTTGCCTTTTACATGCATGTGGTGTTAAGAGGAAATCAGAGGATATGGGAAATAGTGGTTTCTGTTTGCTTAGAGTGTTTCTTGAGAGGACTATGGTGAATATAAATGAGCTAGGACAAGGCAAGACAGCCCATCTGCAGTTCCAGAAGCTTCCCTCAGAGCAGCCACTGGACTCTGCGTAAACACAGACACAGGGCATGCTCTGTCTGCATTCACACCCTGGATCAGGGAATCCATGTGGCTGGAAGGATTTCTGACTCTGTCTCCCTCTCAGGCCAGGGTTTATTTTGAAACACCACTCATAGATGGTTGTGCAGCTTCTCTTTGAATCTTTCCAGCATCTAGGACCCTGCTACCATTTTAAGGCAGCATATAGCCCTGTCACAGACAGCTCTACTGTTGGTACTTGGTCAGGTTCTGGACCACAGAGAACATGTGCTCCTACATCCTTAAGATAGCATATTAGATATTTGAGGTTGGTTTTAATCCTGACCTGCCTGTCGGTCTACAGATTCAACATACCAAGCCCAATTCATTGTCTACCTTGCATATGAAACAATGCCCAGATCTGCCGTTCTCCTTGTCACTGTTCTTTAAGTTTACCCAGTTTGTTATTGCATCCTTCCCACTGAGACTCAGACCCATCCTTCTCCTCCAGTGTAAGCAAAAGAATTGGCATTTAATCACCAGCATAAAATATCTGCACTGTGATTCTTGCCAGGGAATCCAAGTCCAAACTTTCCATTGCCCAGTTAATAGCAAAGCTTGGTTTCAAAAAGGACTGTCTCAAGGAGATACAGTTGTCACTTATTTTCTTGTACCTTTTCTACCACAGCACAGAGCCTGGAGCAAACCTGAACACTGACAACCTGTGTACTTGGATCCCACTGTTTTGGTCCGTAAAGTAATTACTTGCATTAAACTGTGCTTGATTTTCTGCTATTTCCTTGCGAAGGAGTGAAAAGCATTCAACCAACTTACTATATTTTTAAAGTTTCTCAGTACTTCACATTGTATTTGCTCAGTGAGGCATCCTGTGAGAAATTTCTCTCAGGATTTTATCGCATGTTGCTTCTGGAAAAAAGAGATGAAGTTTTAGTTTTTGTAGACAGCTATCTTTTAACATATTTATTTCCTTGCCTTGGCTGCTAGGAGGCTCAGAGGTGCATTTGTGATCCATGTTAATAATGGCCCAGATCCCTCTGGCATACATGTTTGTAGATTAACTTCATTCCTGACTTCTTTGTACTATTCTATCATTATTTTACCTTCGCTATATTTTATCAGACACAAATATTTACAGGCACTGTACCAAGCACCAGGAACTCAGGTATGGTTTGTGTCCTAACAGGGGTTTCAGTTTCATGGGAAGACAGACCTTTGCTTATTTTTATCCAGTATACTATATATATTTTATTAGCCATCTCAAATCATTTCTGCATGATACAAGGTATTCAGGACATACTCAACTAAATACTGAAGTGACAAAGAAGTGTTGTTGTCTGTCATTACTTTCTTTGAAATGGGGGTATTAACGCAGCCTAAAGTTGTATTTTTTTTTTTTTTTTTTTACAGAACTAAATGACTCCATTGGCTCAAATTTAACTACACTAAAATGAATAGATTTCACTCACTTGATTTTCTGAAAAGTCTTTATATTTGTTACTTTTACATATTATTATGTTAATCTTGATTCATTTATTCCTAGCATGAACTACTGACTCGCTACTCCAAGAACCTCCAAATGTCCTACACTTTCTTTAGGGTTTTCTTACAAACCCTGTGGCTTGTCTATGGAGACTTCTAATCAGGTACATATTCTTTCAAGAGTGCTATCACACTGCCTGAATTTCTCTTTCTTTACTCAAGGATATTATAAAACACTTTCCGGTGCTGTGCTGAAACCAAGACCTTTTATCTACTCTATTTTTCTGACACAGCAAGCTGGTAAATGTATTGAAATAAGAAATAAGCATAATTTAATGTTTTTTGCCCTTGAACTTGTGCTACTTTCTAGGAATCATAGCTATTCTTTTGAATTTATTACGAATCATTTGCTTAATATTCTATATGGAATATTTCTAGGAATTGGTATTGAGCTTATCAATATACAAAGTCCAGGCCCCCCTACTTTATGACACTCAGAATATCATCTTCTCTCTGGACATTTGAAGTCCATTACATTTTTTTCAAAATTTATTAAAGTTTATTAATAAAAATTCTTCAATTTCATCCACAAATACTTTGATGGCTTATAACATAAATCTAGAGCCAGAAATATGAACTCATTACTGACCAACAATTTGCCCATCGTATATTTTTTATTTTCTCTTAGTCACATTAAAAAAAAAATCCCTTTTAGTTTGAAAATCAAGCTTTTGGATGGAAAAGAAAAAAAAACAGGTTAGGATTTAAATAGCTTTGACTTCTCTGTGTTAGGGTAACACTATTGACCCCTAACAGTAGGATTATTTCTTCTCTATTCATTTTTTCTTGTTTTTAAGAAAAGACTTTTCTTGGGGTGGGAGGGTGCACATCGTGGTTTACCTCTTAACTTATCCAAAATTATTCTTGATGATTATAGTTTTTAAAATTAAAAAAATACATTCTCAGTTACGTGCCTTCCATTTTTTCTACACTTAAAATTATAGAGTGAAATCTGGCTTCTTTGAAGAATTTCTAGGTGAATAAGTTTGGTTTTGTTTCATGTTACTTCATTCTTAGTCCTCTGATAGGTTTCTGTCCAGAGTTTCAAATCTGTTGTTTTTACTGTGACTAAAAAAATAATTTTCCTAACTCCTATGTTTCTTTTTTTTTTTCTGGAATGAAAAACATATTAAATCTCATTTATTTCAAGGTTATTGCTTGAACCTTAAATGTGAAATCCCTGTCAGGCATGTGTCTGATTCCTTATTCTGTCCACTTCAGTCTGTGTTTATTTAGAAGAATTACAACCTCCTTGAGAAGACACCTTGGGGTGGGATAGTCCATACTCTTTTCGATTGTTGCCCCATCTCTGGGTGCCGGCTAATCTGAGTTTCTTGCAGCCACTCATTCGGTCTGGAATGAATAGAATGGATCCTGTCCTAGCATGCTTTTCATCCTAGTAGATTGGACACACAGCTGATGGCTGAATGGATCTTGAATGATCTGACCAAATAGAACAAGGTCTGCAATTTAGAAATCACAGTTGGGTTCTTGCTTCTGCAAGCTCTGTTTCTGCATCATTTCCAGGAAAAATATCTGAGATTGAAAACCAGTGTATATTGTTCAGATATAATGAATTTAAAACGAAACACAAAAACAGCCTTTCCTACTATCATGTAATCAATGCATGCGACAGGAGAGCTTTCTATTTGATATTTTATACTATATTTTCCTATTATATTTTCCTCTGACAAAACAGCACTGTTTGGAATTACATATTTGTTTGTTTATTTTGGTATCTTCTGCTAGAACGTGTGCTCCACAAGAGCAGGAATCTTGTCTCTCTTATTTACCACTTTATTTCCAGTATCAAGAATAGGGCCTGCTACAGGTACTAACCAATTCATTTATTCATGCAGCGTGTATTATTCAGGGGCTACCACGGGCCAGGCAGTGTTCTAGCTATAGTCTTGAATAAAATAGACAAAACATCCCTACCCTTACCGAATTTACATCATGGTGAGAGAGATGGGCCATAAACAATGTAAGTAAATAAAATGTGTACTATATTAGAGAGTGATAACTGCTAAGGAGGGAGAAAAAACAAAACAAAACAGCCGAGAAGTAGGATAGGATGCAGAAGTGGGGGGAGTTGAAAGTTTGGACCGAGTGGCCAGGACAGGTCTCACTGAAAAGATGACATTTATTGAATTTCAGAAGTGAAATCCCATGGTCCATCAAGGCAAAGCTATGGCACATTTGGAATTCAGCCTGCATAAGCCTTCCAGACTCTGCTCCCTAGGGAACTGCTTTTATCATGCCAATTTCTTGTTTTAAAACTTGTGGTTCCCTTCTCTTGCTGTCATATCCAAACTCCTTTGTCTGTCTTTAAAGATCTGCATAAGAATATGAATTCCTCCAGAGTGGACCCTCTGGGCAGGCCCGACTCCTTTCTATTTTCTGCACAGTATCATGCTGTAACTTAATAATGTGATGTAATAATGAAACTTAACGCTTCTGTGTGCTGCTACCCCCGCCCGCAGGCCCCAGTCAGCAGGTCCCCGTCAGCCAGTCCCCGAGCTGAGCTTAGGCTCCGCAGGCCCCATGCACGGGGCCTCCTTTCCACATCCTCCTTGCCTCTCTAGAGTTGTTGTAAGGATCAACGACATAGCGTCAAACTGAGAATCTGTGTTTTAACAAATAAATAAATTCTAAATTGAGTTAAAAGTGCAAATTGACACATAATTGTTACATAATTTGTATACGGTTTCAATAGCACGGATAACAATTATGACAATGAACTAAATTAATTTAGCAACTAAAACCTCTGCTTATACAGCAAGAAAAGACATTTACAAACGTAAAACGTGAACCAATGCCCAGCGAAGTTCTAAGTGCTCCAAGAATGGGGCTTGGTCTAAGCAAAGGCACTTGAAGAATGATGATGGAAGTGCAGGGTTTGGATGTGTACAGTGAGGTGCTCGAGGTTGACTAGTCACAGTACCTTCTTGATACACAGCAGCTTCGCTGAGCTGGATCTCACTGTTTCACCCCTCATGACTCCAGTTCCTGGGAAACTATTTGAAGCTGCCCTAAATAAATGGGTAGTGGCACTGAGAAGCTGCTTGGCTGCAGTCAGTACGTGGGAATGAGCCTCAGTTAAATTGACCAGGCAGAGATTCCAAGTCATCATTAAAATGGCCACTCACGACTCTGCTTACCTGGGCTGTCATGCTAATGAACAGAAAATCTGCTCATCCACACCCCGAGAAAGGGGCCGCCTCAGAGGAAGTGCTAATTATAGCCATGAATGAAATTAAAGTTATCTGTAAGGGTGAAGAAGAGACATTTGTAAAGTCTATGTGAGTGTTCCTTTTAAAGTCATCTTCTCAAGAAATTAATTTCCATGCTGACACCATGGAAAATAATCCAGTCTAATAGTTTTGATAATATGAATCCATGTGTATTAAATTTTCCACGCTTTGTTTGGAAAGGTCTGTTTATGCAAGGAAGTGAGCTATGGCAAAGGTTGAAAACATATATTAAAAGATGTTTGACAACAGTCGTCTGGCCTGAATCATTTTTCCATAAAAAAAGGTTGTACATTTATTAGGCAAATAATGACTTAATCATTGCAATTTCCCATTACTATATGATGATAACCATTATATTATCTGAAAATGAAAAATAGAAATTCTAGAATATATTTGTTTCAATATTATTATTAAGAGCAAAAGTAAGAGAAGATAAAACGGGCTTAAAGTTATTTTTTCCTGCAACAATAAAACTATTTTTAAGTATTATATTCGATAACAAAAGATCAATTGTGAATTTGGTCACTTTCAATGGATTAAACCCACAGAATTCATTTGCTTTAAATAAAAACCTGGAAACATTTTCTGAGAGCATTCACACTTCTTGGAGAATCTCTGTAGCTCTTTGTTACACAAATATACAAGAGACTCATCACTTCTTGTGTGATGAGTGTCTGAGAGCCGTCACAAAGTAAGAACTTGCACCCACATGGAGTCAGGTCATGCTACGGGGCCTATGGAGTGGGAAATTGCTACTGAATTTTTCTACTCCATTTTTCCTACAGAAATAAAGTAGTAAAGTGACTAAAATAGCAGAAAACAAAATCTTCTTGAGTAAAGTACTCTTGGCAGTAGATTTTATGATGTGGTACAACATCAGGAAAAAATAAACCCAGCAGGCAGATGTCTCCAGAGAGTAATAACCATAAACTCTGAAACTACTACCCATGAAAGTACCTGCCCAAGGAATATAGAAGATAGATGTTTTCCTAGGGACTGACCTACAGTGGCACTTGTTGCTGTTGGTGACCAGAGTTGAAAGAAAGCTGAAAGCCAGCATCAGTGCATGGAGTCACTGAAGTATTTTATAGACCAGAAAAGTTGGCAAGCAAAGGACAGACACTAGACAACACATACTTCCTCTTACCAAAAATATATTCGTAGTCAGCTTTAAAAACTGTAGACACTCCTCCAGGGTCCAATAAGTAAGGAAAAGGGTATGTTTTTCTTTTGCTGCTGCTATATAGACTGGCATCAGGCATTCCTTGTTATGTGTGTGTGTGTGACCAAAACATTGAAGTTGGTAATTTCATGTAGATAGAAACACATTGGGGTGGGGGAGGAGGAAAGGGAAACAAATATGGCTCTAGCTAATGTAATATTTTAGCTTTTTTTTTTTTAGACAAGAGTCTCACTCTGCTGCCGGGGCTAGAGTGCCGTGGCATCAGCCTAGCCACAGCAACCTCAATCTCCTGGGCTCAAGTGATCCTGCTGTCTCAGCCTCCCGAGTAGCTGGGACTACAGGCATGCGCCTCCATGCCCGGCTAATTTTTTCTATATATATGTTAGTTGGCCAATTAATTTCTTTCTACTTATAGTAGAGACAGGGTCTCGCTCTTGCTCAGGTTGGTTTCGAACTCCTGAACTCCAACGATCTGCCCGCCTCGGCCTCCCAGAGTGCTAGAATTACAGGTGTGAGCCACTGCACCCGGCCTGTATGTCTCTTTCTACTCAAGTCCTTGTAATAAAGGACCCATCATGCCATGTGTCCTTTTATGTCAGAATTTATTGTAGATTTAAAGATTGTCATTCAAATGTATATTTAAAACATGGGAAAAATTTACGTATAGCATTGAATGTTTTTTGTCTCTAAATACAAAAATAACCAAAGGACAGATAAATGCAGACAAAGAGATGTCACATATCTTGAAATTTCTTTGGCAGATCTAAGTTCTCAATACTATTTTGCAAGTGTCAGAACTAAGAGAAAAACAATTTCTGTTCTTTATGATTCCCATTTTTCCATTTGTATTAGATAAAATGAGCATGAGTTGATCTGAGAGTATTTGATCTTTGCCTTCTCTGTTTAATGTTGCTTGATGTAAAACCATAATAGAAAGAAAAGCAGTAGGAAATTAACCAGGTATACTATTATCTGTAATGGGTGTCAGACGACTTTTACATCACTATAAAATTCTAAGTGCTTGAAAAGTTTTCCAGAGCATCCCTTTTCCTATGAAGCTTTGGGAAGCAAAGCAATTTAATGTTTTCAAATTTCAAGATTATTTCCCATTATAATTCAGTCTTTTAAAGGATTTCTAGAAAATCTTTTCCTTCTAGTAAAAAAAAATGCAAATGCTTTAATGTACATACCTACAAACACTTTCTTTAATGCTTCTGAGAATAACTCTCCAACATTCAGTGCTTGGAGAAAAGCCTATGGCATCTAAAAAAGTACTGTTGACCCCAAGGTTTGTTTGTTTTTTTAAAGCCTTTTTATTTTTTTAAGAGTAGTTTTAGGTTCATAGGAAAATTGAGGGGAAAGGTACAGAGATTTCTAATGATGCCAAAGTTTTAAAATTTTCTTTTTACTAATTAAATTTATAGCACTTTCAATATGATATGACTATGGTAACCAGTAACCTATGACCAATAAACTATTAATAGAGGGCCATGTTTTCCAGACAGTGGGACTACTTTTTCTACTTATTTGAAGCATCAGTGAATCAATGAATGGCTGTTGTTTCCTTCTCTTAGGCAAGCTCCTTTTCAGTTTTGTTTAGTGAGAGCCAAGAAGATTTGATGGAACTAGCATTGAGTTAAGCATTAGAAGGCTTGGAGTTGAGTTTAGCTTCCCTACTTCTTGGCTTGGAACCCTTGGGAAAATCTATCTCCTCTCAACTTCAATTTCCTCATTTGTAAAATGAAGTCTAATGCTAGCTGTGTGTCAATAGGATTTGGTTATGTAGGTGATAAAATGAAAGCATCATACAAATGCATGGTATTCTTGTGAGAGGATTATAAAGTCCCTGAAAGCAGGCCTTTGTCTTACTCTAAATTTAATCTAAGAAATATTTATTGAACACCTATTAGGCATCAGATTAATGATCAGGACCTTATATAAAGAAGCAACTCAGTAATTATTTGTTAATTTGTATTGGTTAAATGCTATATTTAATGACAAGTAGATATTCATCTGTTAACTAGTAAACAGAAAAGGCAACTCCTTATAAGACTTTGCCTATTTCTACATTAGATTTCTCAAAGTAAGAATCTGAAAACTGGCTTTCTGGAATGGTAGACTGCATTCAGATTGACAGAAGTTTGCAGAGGTAGGGCTGTGACAGATGTTATGGTTAGAGAAGTTCTTCACCAGTAGTTAGAAAGGCAGTGCAGCCTTTGACACCACTGAAAAGCTGTCAGGAGTGATTGTTCTTGTTTCTACTCAAAAATGTCTACCACAAAACTCATTAGAGCATATTTACCACCTCCTATAAAGCCTAATTCTCCTCAACTGGGTAATTAGATTTGGCATTACTAAAACTGCAAGTGGGAAAAGAACCCATTGCAACTTACAGATTATTGTGTCAACTTTGTATACATTTGGAAATGGAATACACACATGGTGGTAATCAAACTATTGACCAGTAATGTCAAAGTTTAGATGCTTAATCCACTGAAGCTTGTGTTTATTTTGATCTATAATCATAGTGAGGGCAATGAGAACGAAATATAGGGAAAAATCATAATAAAACATGTTTGAATTATGAGAGGAGTATTTTTTTTTTTGTAGCATTTGTCCCTTAGGCCTCTTGCAAGCAGTTCAGAAGGGATGTAAGACAATCAGAGGTTGACAACCAGACAGACTCACTCAGGTACCTGAATTTCTGGGAGTGTCTAGATACTTTTAGATGACATAAAAAGTAATAGAAATAGGGACAGATGATAGGGAAAGAGCAACAATAGTTGACTAATTCTCTGTACATGGTGCTGAACTCAACACATTTTTTTTTGACCTTCAAGATCTGATGTCTGAGAGTTTGCCAACCAGGAAATGGCTTAGCATAGAAGCAATGCTATAAGTCATTAGCCTGTCTAGTAATGTCTAGGAGACAACAAGAAACAGAACAGATTGATTCATAAGTGGTGGAGGAAAGATGAAGGGAATTCTGGCCCAAGTTGGGAATGAGATGAAAGTCGACGACATATGTCGTTGACTTTCATCTCATTCCAACACAGTTTGCAAACAGACCACTAATGACTGAGCTAAACCATTAGGTTCCACCATAGGAAACTGCCATTATTGTAGGTCAGAAACAATTGAATTTCAGCAATTTTACATGGTCTAACCTTACATTTTATACCTGTATTATACATAGTTGTGTATATATGTGTATACATTTATATACACCAAACACAAAGTTCATGTATATCTTCTTCCCAGATTCAAAAAATCTGAAAGAGGTTAAGGAAAAGACAGCTTTCTAAGCTGACAACAATATTTATAAAATATCTCCTTTGTCTAAAGGGTTATAAGTTCAGTTACTTTCAAACTTGGTTATACTAAAACCATATATTGTGTTTTGAGCATAAGTAGCTTATCAATTATTAAGGAATACCTCGATTTGCCACTTTAAAAATAATCTATACTTTAAAAAATGAACACACTGGAACTGAGGAGCAACCAAATGTTCTTACAGGAGCCAAACTGTAGTTAGGAAACTCAAGATGGCTATTTTCAGCTTACTCCTCAACTCCTCAGTTTCAGGTATAAAGTCATCGCATACCGATTGGGTGAGGAGCCAAAGAGGAAACTTAGTAAGAGACCACATTGTTTATTCTCATTCCTGAAGTCAGCTACACTTGAAAGAAGAACAAACAATAGGTGCTGTCCAAGTTTACAATGCAGGTTGACCCTGGTGCTTCAACTTATTTTTTGACCAAGATATTGTATTTGTACATCTTTATGTTTGTGAACATTACATATATATCTGTATAATTATGGAAGTAAAGAGCTATACACATCATTAGTTAATCTACTCTAGTGAATTTTAGGAAAATATCTCCTAATTATTATTATTTTAAAAAAATGTCTCTTAATTATAAGAGTAAGCCACACTTACCGTAAAAACAAGCACATAAAAAACACAGAAATGTATAACTTAGAAAGTCAAAGTCCATAGTAATCATTGCATTTTTTCCCCCCTGCTCCAGATAATCAATGTCAACAATTTTGGAGATAGAATCTGAGTTTCCCCTCCTCATCCCAGTGTTCTGCTTTTCTCAACTACACTTTTATTTCTTTTGAAGTCCAACTACATTTGAGGTTCTTTTGTTCACCAGCCTAGATTATAATGATCTTTCTTTTCTCTACACTTTCAGCACTTTGAGTGTACACTCAAATGTTAATAATAAAATGTCTTTCATGTTTCCCTAATTCAGCATTCCCCAAACTGTTTTCCATACACCACTATCCCACTATCCCAAGAGATTTTTTTTTTAATTATTTTTTTTAATTTTGGTATATTATGGGGGTACAGATTTGAAGGTTTCAATAAATGCCCATTTCCCCCCCTCCCCCCAAAAGTCTGAGTCTCCATCATGACCATCCCCCAGATGGTGCACATCTCACTCACTATGTATGTATATACCCGCCCCCCTCCCCCCTCCCACCTGCCCAATACCCTATTACTGTAGCACCTATGTGTCCACTTAGGTGCTACTCAGTTAATACCAGTTTGCTGGAGAATATATCTGGTGCTTGTTTTTCCATTCTTGTATCCCAAGAGATTTTTACAGGTCTGCATTAAAAAGAAGTTGCTCTCTCAAATATATTTAGGCAGTTCTGGGTTCAATGACAGTAACAAAGTTTTTTTTTGTTGCAGGATTGCTGAGATCTTAGAGGGGCATGGTGAAATTCTAGGAAAAGATTTCAGCATGCCATATTTCTAAAATTGGGATCAAGAAGCACCATCCTACTCACCCTCTTATTGATATCTTAAGTGACACTTAATGTTTCCTAGAACCTTGTGTGGAAAATTCTACATTCTTGTGAGCAAGGACCATGTTCTTCATTCCTTTAGAGATTCTCATAGTGTACAGCATAGTTCTGAAAACATCAAAATACCTGGTATTTGTTGGTTGCTTCCCATGGTTGAAGGAAAATAAGAAGAAAGAAATGAAAAATATACTGGAAGATAAATGGTATGTGCCAAAAGCTTTCACCATACATTTTTCTCATTGATTTATTTATATTTAATTAAATAAAAGGTTCTCTTTTGTTTTAGATGTACGCCTTAAAATTGCATAATGCCATTATCTTTCACTATACTGATCAAAGTTATTACAAAGGAGGGTAGGCAGACTGATTATCAAATCAGGGTGAGAACTTGAAATATTTATTGACTAAAATTTTTACAGGGCAAGAAATGTGTTTCTATCCTAAAGAGAGTTATAAAAAGGGGCAAATAAAACCCTAAGAAATCATATCATTAAATTTATGGAAGTTCATTTCCTGTGTTGAGTGGAGTCTAATGGAAAACTTTATAACCGTGGACTTTCTCTTTTGTCACAGCTGAAGAGGGCCAACGCTGAAATTTTACTCCATATAATAAAATACAGTAGAAGAAAATATAGTACCTTAAACATATCTCTGTCCTTATATATCTTCTGACTTCTACAAGATATAAAAAAAAAAAATCAGTTCACATTCCTTAATTTTTCCAACTCCCTCCCAAAACAACAAGTCTTCAAAAGGCATAATTGAGTGGCTTTTATTGAAATCAGCTGTTGTTAGTCCCTGCCAACCACCTGTGCCAGTTACTGAGTCACAGAGGAAGTCCTGGGCTCCCAAACACAGACTGCATGGAGTAAATTCTTGAAGCATGTGCTCTATTCCACAGTGCCTTTCGACTTCCCCTGCTCAAGATCTAGTCACGGGTTTCAAATTGAACATAGTTGTGTGTCTCTTTCCTCATTGAAAAGTGCAGCTATAGTATGAATATTTGGGTATCAGCCCAAATGTAAGAGAAGGTTACTTTTCAAAATATTGCTTTCGTTTTTTACAATGAAAAGAAAAATAAAGTTTCCGATTCCAAGTTAATGGGGAATATTTGACTTCTATTCATAAATATGCCTACACTAGTGAAAGAGAAAAGTAATATGTTCATGAGATAGCAATAAGAAATTTCTGATGGGCTTGGGATGACATCTCAAAGTAATAAAAATGTATGCCATCATCTGTATGTGGTTCATGACCTCCTGTGAAGTATGGTCTGATGGGGGGCGGTACTCCCACTGGACTGGACAGCAGCACTTCCCCAGTTATGCCCCAGCTTGTAGCTGGAGTAGACACTTTAACCTCCTGGGGACTGGCATCTCTCTTCAGTAAAACCAAGAGGTTGATATACATAAGCCCAAACTCTACTTCCAGATAGGTCCGAATTCATGACAATACTATCCCATGTAAAAGTGTGCTGTAGACCCTCTCATATGTAGACCAAGCGGGTTACTCTCTATTTCACAAAAAGCACTTTGCAGGGTGCTGCTCACTCTCAGGCAATATGATTCCATTGTACATAATGCAGTTAATGAGTCTTTCCTAAAAATGCAAATGATGATGTCTAATCCTAATAATTTAAACCTTCATAGCAGCCTGATTGTTGAAGTTTGGATTTAGAAATAAGATACATGAGCATCCAATGGTTAATCACTCTGGACATTACAGGGCCACTTTTCTCCTGTAAATCATTTGATGCTACGGACCAATGGATAGTAAAACAATGAGAACGTCTGCTCAGATGACACATTTCGCATTCCTAGCCAGGCTGGAATGGTTTGATGAAATGTTGAGTTTTTCTCTTTTCCTCACCCTTTCCTGTTCTAAAAAAAAAAAAAAAAAGAAGAAGAAGAAGAAGAAGAAATATTAAGAAAATGGCTTCTAGGAAAGAAAAAAAAACAAAACAGAAGAAAATAATTATTTGCACTAGTAGTTATGTTCTGTGAAGTTACTGTATGCACTGAGCTAGTGAACACCAAACCATTGCTCCTAAGGAGAATACAAGGCTAGGTCCCCGTGAGCCTCTGGTCACAATGATTTCATCAACCAATCAATATATAACCTTGTTTTATGTGTGTTCAATGACACCTTATTTAATATATATTTTTAATTTATTGACATTGGACTTATGACCAACAGCACTATAATTCATGCCCGAACAAAGCTCATCTAACATACTGGCACCTCCCAGCCTTCTCATGCTTTGGAACAGTAGACAGTAATTCGGCACGACCTTTGGGAACCATTTTAAATGGTGAAATTATCAGCGAAAAGCACAAACCTGAGAAAAATGTGGCAGTAAATTGGCCTTGAAAGGGAAGTATGTCTACAGTATGAGAGCTGAAACAAGAAGACAGAGTGTCAGCTTGTGCAAACTCAGCTGGGAGCCCGTATGTTGAGAGACTAAAATCTTTTGCCGCTCTGTAAATGACCATGAAGGTGCCATGAGTATTGATTTCTGTCTCATAAATAAATTTCAGTGAGTTAGCAAATTTGTAAATACAGAATCCACAAATAATGAGGATCAACTCTGTGTAAGCTGCATATAAGTGTCAGAATAATACCTAAATAGCATAACTTCCTTTATCTAAAAAGCAAAGAATGGTATTATTAAATCAGATAAAATATGAGCTTAAAAGAATACTTTCTTATATAACACTCATACAGAGTGTTATATAAGATATATATATATAAATACTTTATACAAAGTATGAGTGATAATAAAGTATTTATAGTTCACGTACAAATAATGTCTTTCTGTACCCTGATGCATATTTTCACCACAAATAAAGGTAGTTTGTTTTAGAATCAGCAAATAAACAGGAGTTACAACAGGAAAAACTATGGAGCCTATAAATATTACACTCAGAGACTTGAGAGTGATGAGCCCTGTTCTTACTATTGATTAACACAAATCAGTTGACAACATCCTAATAATGTCTCTACTAAAATAGAAAAATGAACTGAGCATGGTGGCTTACACCTGTAGTGGGGAGGCAGAGGCAGGAGGATGATTTGAGCCTAGGAGATTGAGGTTGCAGTGATCTATGATGACCCCACTATACTCTAATCAGGGTGATGGAGTGAGACTCTGTCTCAAAAACAAAAAACAAAGAAAAACAATCCACATATAATTGCAAGGGTCATCCAGAGGAGTCAAATGAGCAACCTACATGATGCCATAATTTTTAATGTTTCAAAGTTTACATTTAAAAGCCTATCAGAGCACAATTATAATTACTGAGTCCATTGATTGAATAAATACAAATCTGCCAATGTACTCACTGACTTGAGAACTAATGTTGTGAAACTGGCCAAGATAACATTGCTGTGATTTATTTAAGTGACTACCCACTCTTTTTAATTGTTTTCTGAAACAATTAAAAATTATGGGAACTCAAATGAGGCACGGGAACTCATCATGACTGACTTGACAAGAAATATATTAAGCTCACCATCTTAAAAATAAAAGCTGTGATTAATAGCTATAGCAATCTAAATGAAGGTTTCAAACTCAGTCTTTGATGTGAATGTTTTCTACCATCATTTAAGCAATGTATATTCGCTAAACAATACTTGTAGATTTTAGACATTTTCATGGTATTAGAAATGCAGATGTCAACTGATTTTCTGTGGCATTCATAAGAAAGAATAGTCATAAATTATTAATAAAATAAATGACAAATTTAATTCCAGTAATGCTAAGGTTTGTTTAGTGAAAAACAGGTGCTAAAATACATTAGTTAAAACATATTTTCGCCTGAGCTTTAAATAGACCATTTACAAGCATGAATTTTGTATATGCAACCCAAGCAAAGAAGGATTTTTCCCCCAATTGGATAATTTTCTGCTTTTTGGTGACCAAAGGTAAGGAGCCCTTCTAAAATATTCTACCTTAGATCTGAAGTTTAAACTCATATCACTGCCTCTAAAGGGAACTAACTTCAAAATGTCTGAAAATGCTTCAGCCGCAGCAGAATGTTTTTTCTTTTGTGAATATGTAAATTAACCTAGGTGCTTGGCTTTTTTTGTTTCTTGAGAAATATGCATAATATTTTAGCGCATAACTATTAGAACTTGGATGAAAGTTTTTTCCTCAGAAAAAGTATGAGATAAAAATATCATCACTTTAGAGGGAAAAAAGAATCAGTAGTGTCTTTCAAATACATCTAAATCCCCAAGTAACAAAAATTTCTGATGTAAGATAGTAGTTGGTTGTAGTTGGGCATTGCATAATATTAATAGCAAGCTTCAAGTCCTTGGCAGAGGGACAGGATGTGGCCCCAAGAAGCAACTGGATAGCTCCACCCAGTGCAGGCTCCGATAGCCTCAGAACTGGACGCTGCGATTGTCTCAACTAGTCTCTTTGGCTCCACTTTTTCTCTACTGCCATATAGTCTATAAACTGCTCCTAAATTCTTCCTCTTTTCAGTTCACTTCCTACCCCTCCCCCAACAACCTTCAGTGGCTCCCTAGAGTCCCCTGAACTGAACGAGGTTTTCATTGCCTTCCAAGGCTGGCACACATGACCCAGAAATGGTCCTTCCATTCTCCTCTGCTAACCACTGTTCTCCACATGCACAAGTCTTTGGGTGGGTCTCCTCATTTTCATGTTCATTTGGGCATCCTTCCTCAAGTTCACATCTGACATACCTTATTCTCTCATCTCAGCCCATCCAAAACCCACCCTGCTTTCTCCAGCACACTCTACCCCAAAATCATCTCCTAAAATGCCATCTGTGGTCTTGTGTGATTATAAGCATGGGTTGTGTGCTGTTATCTAACTTTTCATTTATATCACTCTTGTCCACAGTACAGGATGAGGGTCAGCATCCTATTTTATACTTTTCATTTCACTAAGCTGCATCAGCTTCAGAAGTAAATTAATTGCATTACTAACTACGTAGAATAGTTACTTTATTGTTACATTATGATAATATAATATTCTTAGATGAAAATAATTTATTTGGGAGCACTGAAATAGACTATTGAAGAAAAGACTTAAATAGTTATTAAAAATGAAGAAAATGAGGGAATAGAGAAGTCAATTTGGTAAATAAATATTTTTATAAATTGACACCATGAGTAGTTTAAAGTTTGTCTTAATTAATTGTCTACTCTTAGATCTTGATTATTTGTGCTAGTGATACTATAGTTGAATGTCTGTAGGATCATTTGGGCACTTTTCCCCCAGTGTTCAGTCTTATGTTGGTAATTCCCATTACTTGAGAGGCTCAGATGTCACGACAATGGCAACAGAAGGATTGTGTTGTCAAGCTTCTTTCATTGTGATCCCACTCCATCACAGATGAAAACTCAGCACACACAAACCAGTGTGCATCAAAGCATTCCTTTCCACTCTGGTCCACTGCTGGCATGTTTTCAAAAATGCTTAGCAGTGCAAAATCACTCAATATTTATTTGTTTTCGAGTGTTAAATGAAAAGAGCTATTGCCGAAAGTTTAGTTAAAAAATTAAACACACTCAAGACACTTTTCATACTTTGTGCTGTGGGATGTCATTCTTGTAATTAGATTGGAATTGTATTGTGAATCTTCCACATCCTCCAGTTTATAAATAAACTTTTATTCACCAACAATTTCATTATGAGTTTTCCCCAAAGCAATATTTAAAAAAATGATAAAATTATCATTTTTTACTGTAAACTCTGAAATGAGAAAGTGTGATATATTTACAGGGAAGAATTCTTGTTTTCCTTAACATTTCTGAATCTCACAGCTGCCCAGGATGCTATATATCAAAAGAATATTGCTTGTTACTCTTTTGATTCTGATATGCTGTAGTAAACTATGTCTCCTAAAATATTTTTGTGGCATCCTTAATGGTAGCACAATTTCTAGAATTAAGGATGTGCGTTGAATGTCTTTGTATGTAACCAATTGCATGTTTCCTAAAAATAGGAGACCATGTTCCTTAGAGAGTTCTTTGGAGTTTTTTAATTCCAGCAACTTTTCTTCTTTTTCTTGCCCAAACATGAAAGTTAGTGTTAATTTGATGCATATAAATGAAACAGCAAATATGAAACAGCAAAAATGAGAGCCAAAAAGGCCCTGGGCAAGATTCCCAGGCACAGCATTTAGAATTCTAGCTCTAATTTGCAGGATCATTATTGTACAGGCCTAGCCTGAAAGCTGAATGCATTTTATTCTGCTTATTGACACATACTCTGCCTGATAACAAGACCATAGATTACAAAACTCATTTTCTCCTGCAAAAAAATCTGATTTTTAAGTTCACATTCTCAAAACGGAAAGCAAAGAATATGGGCTGGCTAGTAATATCTTAAGTATTAGGATATGATTCAGAAATATATAGGAGAAAAGAGAAGGAAAAACACTTTCCAAACTCTCCTCTTCATTTTCGCAGTCAGTGTATGTGCTACCACATGGATGGTCTTGTATTCATGGGTGTTAGTAACGTGGGTCCTAGCTGTGGCATAGGAACATTAACATCTCTACCTAATATGCTACTCATGGACAGTTACCCCATGTTTTTCTGTTTTCAGATGATGTATCATACTTTGAAAATGAAAGAAACCATATTCCTATAATGCCAATTAAGGCAATTCTTCCATTAATGTCACTGGAATTGTTACCTGATTGTTTATTTTTCTAACATTTTTATTTCAAAATATTACGGGGATACAAATGCTTTGGTTACATATATTGCCTTTGCACTGCCTGAATCAGAGCTACAAGTGTGCCCATCCCCCAGACATTGTGCACTGCACTCCTTAGGTGTAAATTTACCCATCCCATCCTACCCCCTCCCACCTGCTCGGTGGGATGAATGTTACTTCCATATGTGCACCAAAGTATTGATCAATTAGTAACAATTTAATGGTAATACATGTGGTGCTTATTTTTCCATTCTTGTGATACTTCACTTAGAAGAATGGGCTCCATCTCCATCCAGGATAATACAAGAGGTATTAGTTCACCATTTTTTTGTGGTTGAGTAGTACTCCATGGTATACATATATCACATTTTATTAATCTTCTCATGTATTGATGGACACTTGGATTGTTTCTACACCTTTGCAATTGTGAATTGTGCTGCTATAAACATTTGAGTGTAGTTGTCTTTTTTATAGAATGTCTTTTTTCCCTTTGGGTAAATACCTAGTAGTGGGATTGTTGGATCAAATGGTAGTTCTACTTTTAGTTCTTTGAGGTGTCTCTGTATTACTTTCCACAGAGGTTGTACTAGTTTGCAGTCTCACGAGCAGTGTATGAGTGTTACTGTTGCTCTGCATCCATGCCAACATTTGTTATTTAGGGACTTTTTGATAAAAGCCATTCTTACTGGAGTTAAGTGATATCTCATTGTGGTTTTGATTTGCATTTCCCTGATGATTAGAGACATTGAGCACTTGTTCATGTTTTTGGCCATTTGTCTTCTTTTGAAAAGTTTCTGTTCATGTCCTTTGCCCACTTTTTGATAGGGTTGTTTGATTTTTTTCTTGCTGATTTTCCTGAGTTCTATATAGATTCTAGTCATCTGCCCTGTATGGGATGTGTAGCATGCAAGTTATTTTCTCTCATTCTGTAGGTTGTCTATGGCTCTGATGATAGTTTCTTTGGCTGTGCAGAAACTTTTTAATTTGATCAGGTCCCATTTATTTGTTTTTGTTGTTGCTGTGATTGCCTTTGGAGTTTTCTTCATAAATTCTTTCTATAGGCCAATGTCTTAAGAGTTTTTTGAACATTTTCTTCTAGAATTCTCATAGTTTTATACCTTATGTTTAAGTCTATTATCCTCCATGAGTTGATTTTTGTGAGTGGTGAAAGGTGTGAATTCTGTTTCAGTCTTCTACTTGTGGCTATCCAATTTTCACAGCACCATTTATTGAATAAGGATTCTTTTCCTCAGTGTATGTTTTTGTCTGCTTTGTCAAAGATTAGATGGCAATATGAGGACTGTCTTATATCTGGGTTCTCAGTCCTGTTCCATTGGTCTATGCCTCCATTCTTGTGCCAGTACCATTTTATTTTGGTCACTATAGCCTTGTAGTATAGCTTGAAGTCTGGTAAATTGATGCCTCCCAATTTATTCTTTTTGCTTAAGTTTGTTTTGGCTATACAGGGTCTTCTCTGGTTCCATACGAAGTATAAAATTATTTTTTCTAGATCTGCAAAAAATGATGTTGTTATTTTAATAAAGATTGCAGTGAATCTGTAGATCACTTTGGGTAGTATAGACATTTTAAAAATGTTGATTCTGCCAATCCATGAACACGGTGTGGTTTTCCATCTGTTTATGTCTTCTGCTATTTCCTTCCTCAGTGTTTCTTAGTTCTCCCTGTAGAGGTGTTTCGTTAACCTGATTCTTGACCTTAGTGTAAGTCCTGTTCAGCATTAACTGAATACATGTTTATTGTGTACCTTATGTGTGAGGCCTCGTATGGTTTTCATATTTTGTGGTATCTTAATATATCTGCATAAAATAATCTAAATTCCCTAAAATATTATTCAATATAGAGGCAATGCTTGACTTTAACAGCTTACAGCCTCTTAATTTAAAGTGAGAACCTAGAAAACGAGTTTGTTTTTGATAGAGGAGAATGCTTTGCTTGTGCCCATGGGTATGATGGGAAGGAGTGTAGAATGGATTTCTGGGGCTAGACTGGCAGGACACTAAACCTCACATGACAAACAATTGCAAAGCAGTGTTTATAAATTGAACACATGAATAGTTTTGTGCTTCTACTAACTATATGTTATAAGTAGGTTATTTGAGACAATCCCTATCCTTGGTACTGTAATGTTATCAAATCAATCGCTCATCTTCCCAACTGGTAAACTTGGTATGGGGGAGGGGAAGGTATGGCATTGACCACCTCTGCTGCCCATTTGTTTTATAATATGTTCAAATTGTTCTCTTGTAATGGGTAATTAGAGGCTTCATAAAGAAACTCTATTCATATAACACTATTTAGCTTTAGAAATTCCACTGGATGCCTTTCATTCAATTAAAAAAAATGGAGCACCTATTATATGCCAGGCAATCACTACACTGGGCACTGGGAACACATCAGTTCATAAGGCACAAAGCTTGCTCTACGGAATCTAGTAAAATAATGTAGTCATTCTGAAAGAGGGATCAAAATTTTTCTTTTTTGTAATTTGTGATACTTAGTATTTAAGAATGATTTGTAGAAAACATTGAATATACCTGGAAAATGAACATGAGAACAGGAATGACATCTTTTCCTGGGGAACCCCTTAAGCTATCAGCCTTTATTCTTAGATTTTCTTTGGAAACGACCAATCATGTGACTAAATCCAGTCCATGAATCATACGGACAACTAGGACAGTGACATTTATAAGAATGAACCTGCCTTAAGCTCCTGATGCTATGGAAGAGGATAGCTGAGACATTTAAAAATGTCCTCATTAGCATTTCATTCAAACAATCGGTTTGGAAATTGAAGGAAACAGGGAGAGTATTTTGATCAGTGGTTCCCCATTCTGACTGCACTTTGGAATCATCTAGAGAATATTTTAAAAAATAAGCATGTTCAGGCTTTATCCAAAGATAAAAGCAAATTGGAACCCCTGGAGTGAGGCTCAGGTATGGCTATTTTAAAAAGTTTCCTACTTATATGCAGCCAGGGTTGAGATCTGTTCACTCATCTCAAAGCTTAGAAGACCAGATCCACAGGGTTAAGTGATGCACTCAAGGCCATACTCTAAATTAGAGGCAGAGCTGAGTCTGGACCCTAATGTAATGGGCCTGAACATGTAGTGCTCCAAACATCTGCTTTTATCCATGCTGACTTTGAGGAATCTTCGGATAGTCTAGTAACAGTAACTCTATTATAACTTCACTTAAATCAGTGGTCTCTCTGAGATGTCAGAAGCCCATCTTGGTGAGAGAGGGGAAAGCTGGAGTTTCAGGGGTTGAGCCTGCCTTGCCCCTCTCCTCCTGCAACCAGAATACCTCAGTTTTGATCTGTTGAATATATAGGTTTTCCCTGTAACACTTGATATCAAGAAAAAAAGCTAAAAAGAAGCTACAAAAATAGCATGTTAAGGTCTTCCTCCTTCCACCCTTGAGGAATATAATGACTTGAGTTTTTGTTCAATATTGTTTAAATCACATCGCCTATCCTTGAAAGAATATTTACACATGAAGGAAGTTTAGAAATTGAAGGCAATTTAATTATGAGGTTGTTAATTGACATTGGCTCTGGGTTGGCTCTTTCGTTCTGATAACTGACTTTCAGTTTGGCTTTGAGTAACATCTTGGAGTCTCAGTTTTTTGATTTTTTTTTCATATATAGAACAAAGATATTTTCACTGGCTTGCTGCCAGTATTATATGAAATGATAAATATAATAAGGGATTTAGTGCAAAAAGCAAATGTAGGATTGCTGGATTGAATGGTAGGTCTATTTTTAGTTCTTTGAGAAATCTCCATGCTGTTTTCCATGAGGTTGTAGAGGTTGTACTAATTTAGAGGTTGTACTAATTTGCAGTTCCACCAACAGTTGACCACGGAGTACTACTGAGCCGTAAAAAGAATGAATTAATGCCCTTTGCAGCAATTTGGATGGAACTGGAGACCATTATCCTAAGAGAAATATCTCAAAAATAGAAAAACAAACACCACATGTACTCTCTAATAAATTGGAACTAACTGAAGGGCACATATGAGCATAAAGGGAAATAAAAGTCATTGGAAATCAAGTAAGGGTGAGGGGAGGGGCAAAAATCTACCTAATGAGTATAGTGAACACTATTTAGGAGATGAGCATACTTATAACCCTGACTCAAGCATTACAAAAGCTATCCATGTAATAAAAACATTTGTACCCCCTTAATATTTTGAAATAAAGAAAATCAAAAACAAAAGCAAATGTAAAGCACTAAATGTATCCAACATGAAGCATGTGCTCAAAATATATTAGTTTCATTTCCTTTTAGTTGACAGAAATGGAAAGGTTTCTGTAAAATGGCGATAGGCCCAAGAATTTAGTACTTAAAAAATTTTAAGGTTGGCCTTATTTTGAGAACTGTTGTTTTTGCTTAGCACCTTTAGAAAATATAACCTTAGAAGACCCATTTTTATGTTACTTTGGCATATCACAGTGCTTCCCTTGTACAAAATGCAAAATAATTCAGTTTCGAGATTATTAATATCTGCGACACTATTCACGGGCCAGGTCCTAATTCCTTCTATATCTACCTGCCACACTTCCCAAGTAACCCAACCAATATAAGGTGAATTAAATCACCTAGAATATATATCCTCTTTTTTTTTTAATTTCAGCATATTATGGGGGTACAAATGTTAAGGTTATGCATATTGCCCATGGCCCCTCTCCCCCCTTTTTATTAGAGGCATGTATTTATAATAGATTGTATTGTATTTATAATAGATTAGAGTAAGCATGCATTTTGGCAACACTCAAAGCAATTAAAAATGATTTAAAAGGCAAAAGGACAAAATTACTGGAGATGAACTACATCAAAGTAATCTAGTTGTTCAATTTTTTATTTAATCAAAAGCCTCAATTTAACTTTTTGTATTAACTTTGAAGAGGTGTAAACCGAACAGTTGAGAAGGCCTTTGGATGATTTATTCATGTTCTGCCATGTTTATGTATCCAATTTAAATTTAAATTTCACGGTTACCCAGACTACACAAATGTAAGAATGGACAAGCGGGTTCACTTTAGGCACGATGGTTGTGAGTGATTATGCTAACTGCTAAAATAAAGGGATGAAAAATAGTGGAACAATTGCCTGTGAAAATAACCTAAACTAATGTTTAGATCTGCCCTACTACTCAACTCACTGCCAAATTTCCATGATGCTACTGACTTAACTGCCTTTGAAGAACTCTGCCAAGAGACTTCTCCTATCTGGGGGAAGAAAACATAGGGAGTCCTTTTCCATGAGCTAAGAACAAATCTCAAGTTAACAGGATCCAGATAAAAAGGCAGTAACAGCTGACAAGACTGGTGGACCGTGTGAGCTTGTGAGCTTGCACATACACACAAAGAGCCATGGCCCTCAGATTCTATCATATTCAATCCTGAGGCTGGCCCTTCTCTTTCAAGCATCATGTGCTCATTTTAAACAGATGTCAGACACAGTTTTACCACACAGATGGAACCAACCATTTAAACCAAATTGCCATGCCAAGTCTGTTTGGGAAAAGGCTATGTATCTAGAAAAGCACATTTTGTAGCCATATCATGATTTCAACTTAAATTCCTGTTACCCCTGACTACAGAATGACTTTTTTTTTTTTTATAACCAATGAGATAGATTAGCAAGAAATAGCCTATTCTAAGTTTACTAGAAGTGAGAATTTTTTTTAAGTCAACACACACACACACACACACACACACACACACACACACACACACACACACACACACAGATGAATCTTGAAAAATCTTCGAAGAATGCAATTAGACAGTAAGTTAATTCCTCATCCCCCAAAGTATAACTGTATTAACAATCCTTCCTTAAGTGGATATACTGGAAGGCAAACTGTTTTCCTGCAGTGTTATTTGGTTATTTTGTTATTTTTGCTAATTCTTTTCCACCTACCTTCACCTCCACCAAGCTGCTGGCTCCTTACATCCTTCCTCCCTCCAAACACACATTTTCCTCTTTATCAGCACTGATGTCATACAGGTCTGGATGTGACACACTTGATTTTTCAGGTATGACTCTCTAACACAGACCTATAGTTGGAGTCAGAAGCTTGGCATGGTCTTAGGGAGTCTTGTACTGTGTCAAAGATACAAAAGCTGGATAAAGTACCTAAAGATGAACTCAAGGACATCATATGCTTACGAAGTTGCACCGAGGTCTGCCAAAGACAAACTTTGAAAGATTGCCAAGGAATCTGAACTTAAGTGGCAAGGGCCTTTTGTTGACTCAGATTTGCTACTGTTCTCTGTGGGTGGATGGTTAACTGAAATCTCATAAGCTATTCCAGGGAAACATTGGGGGGTCCAGAAAGATGAGATAAAGAATAATGATTGCCAATGAAATATTGGCTCTACTGTCTCCTCTGGCCATTTTCATTTTCTCAACATATTGCCTCTATTTTCTGTAATTTTTTTTCTTTTAAAATTTTGTGCATTCTGAAGCTTTAAAAGTCAAAACTGTACCATGTGCACAGTGAGGAAGTTTCATTCCACACCTGACTCTGTCTACCCTGCTTCCAATCTCCAGAGGTAACTGAAAAAGTGAGAGTCCTCTTCGTGTTTCTCCAAGTGGGTACACACAGTCTAAGATTTCTTAGTTACAAGAGGGGATGGACGTGGAATGATCTTAAAGCAGGCTCAGCAGGGATCAGCGAGGGCTTCCCTAGGAGAGAGGCTCTTATTCTGTGGGGAGGGAGAGGGACACAGGTGACAGCTTAGTATGGTTCACTGGATTTGAAGGGAGATTTAAGTGTAAGTGTTGTGTCAGTGGTATTTAAACACTTTACAATTTCTTGATGTCATTTTCTATGAGATGGGAAAGAATAGTAACTAAAACACATATGGGTCCAATACCAATGGCCTCGATCACATTTTGTTAGTAACTTCCCCTTTGAGAAATGAAGGATGAATTATCAGCCCTTATGCTGAGGGCTGGAAAGGTCTTGTGAGTCACAGTTTGCCACTTAAATTGTAAATCATAAAAGGAAAATCTTGGTTTATACTAGTTGGCTGCAACTCAGGCTAAAGTCCATGAGGGAAAATGTTAATTAATCAATTTTTTTATACACATATGTGTATCTTTACTGGATAAAATGTGTGTCAGGGGAAGTTCTCATTATGTAAGCTTCATCACTGGACTCTCAGGTCTTTAAAGGCAGGGGCCAAGTCTGTTTCATTCACTTGGTGTATATCTAGAGTCTAGCACTATGATTGACACACACTTGGTATTAATATTTAACAAATAATCATTGAATGGATGAAAAAGTCAGATGGAATCAGCCTACTGGAGAGTTGTCAGTAAGCATTTGTTGCATACAGGGGTACATTACTGGGTCCTCAGGAGAAACAGGAAAAGCAGGAAAGAGAACAGATCCCTGTTTCTGGAATGTATAATCTAGATGTAGCATGAGTTTATGATTTTTGACTTAAAACAACAAAATTGAGCTATTTAAAGAAAAAAGGCTCAGTTAGGAAAAGATTTTGGCAGGGCGATTAAAGAGGGAATGAATGGTAGGAAAGATTCCTGAGAAAGATCTTCAAGAGCTTTGCTAATTAGAAAATGACTGAGGAAGGAAGCAGTTACTATCAAAGCAAGGGAATTTCAAAGAAGGTGGGATCTGATAATTTGGCTTTGAGTTCCACAGTGTCTAAACTCAGTTTAAACTAGGAAATAATTTACAAAATGGACTTAGGTTTAGAATTTAGCATCGTTGTAGGAGGCTAAAATATTTTGTGAAGTTTGTGATTTCATTAAGGTGATTTCACACCATTATAAAAATATTTTCTTTCTAAAACTTTGGGGTGCTTCTTAAAACAGTTGCAAGACATATTCTAGAACACTGTGGTCTAGAAGGAGAAGTTATGAACTATGCATTAAAGAAGTATACAATGCAAAGTTCCAAATTGGATCTAGCATAATGTCTAATAAAATTTATTTTCTAGGTATAATGGAACATGCCTATAGTCCCAGCTACTTGGAAGGATGAGGAGGAGAGATTGCTTTAGCCCAGGAATTTGAGACCAGCCTGGGTAACATAGCAAGACCTTGTTTCAAAAAAAGTTTTTTTCAATAGTGCGAAAGATAAGGCATATCAAATAGGAAAAAAAAATCCTAAACCAAATAGAATGGAAAACTCATTGGCAGAGTGAAAGGGAGAGAGTACTGGGTGTTTGTGTTTGATTTGTATATGTGGACAGGTGTTTTCTTGGAAAGTTTTCTTCAAAGTCAAACTTTGAAGTTGGCTTCATCACGTGACACGATTATCTGCATCTAGCAATATTTTACTAATTTCATGGAATCCTTCCTCTTTGCTTCCATACCACCACTCATGCTTCTTACCTTCAACTTGGCAAATTTATCATGACCATTTTTTTCCACATGCATGAATTGTTCTTAAATAGCGACTTTAGTGTGCCAGGTATAAACATCCTTACATATCTAACTAGAGTTATATAAGCCAAACTATTTAATTTCAGAGAGATGACCCTCATTTTATTTGGTAAAATGTTATTAATAACTACTTTTCCACTCAGTTCCAATGGATTTGGAGAGAATATGAAGTTCTAGAAGTACATTGCACCCTAAAGGAATGAGATCAGTTTTGCCATGTACTAAGAATTGAATGTTTCCCTTATTCTAGATGCGTAATACATGGTATTCATCCTTAAAAAAATATTTGTTTCTCTGATGTTCTTTAGGAAATGGCTGTGGATTAGAATAAAATAAGAACACTATCATCAAATAAAAACAGAGCAAAGGTATATATTTTCATAATTACTGATGGGTTACATATCTTAGATGAGGACACAGATTTCTATATTAGAAGGCTAAAAGGGTTAAATCAAGAAATAATAGTTTTTTGAAGAAAGAGGATATGGGAAGAAAAAAATTTGAAAATTCTGATCATTGGGAGAATAACCACACTTGCCCCATGTTCAAACATTTCCTTTATAAGTGAAAATACTCTAGTTCTCAACATTGATTTTTCAGGATTTGGGGAAAAGCAGAGGAAACGAAGACCAGACTTAAATTTTCAGAAACACAATCAACATTTTCAGATCTAAGCAGTAACGATAGAAAAGGCAAGAAGATTGTTCTGAGGTCTCAGGATCCGATCTCTAATCTAATCATCAATAGGAACCTGATTTCACACGACTTTCTTAGAGCTCTGAAAGTTACATTTGGGTGACTAACCCTTCAGACATCATCATAGGCAAAAAGAGTCAATATTTGGGTTTCCCCCTTCCATGATATGGCCCTCCTCCAAGTTACGAAAATGTGTTCTTAGAATTCCAGGCAGACCTTGCTAGATTGGAATTGTTCTACTGATCCAGTCCTTAGAATTTACCACCACCCCCCTGTCCCCCATCCCCGAGGACACACACACAGATGAGGACTGACTGCCTATGTCAGTGTGGTCATTGCTGCAGCAGGTGTAATCATCTTAGTCATCACTGTCACCAGATGGCTACAGGGTACAGCAGCTGGCTCACACCAGGGGCCGCAGTGAGACAGCTGAGAGGCTCTGCTGCAACTTGTGGCTCCTGTAACTTGTGAGTGGGCACCATGCAGTCAAGAGTCTTACCAGCCACTTGGGCTTTTCTTTCATGCATCACACAAGTTGGCAATGATCAGTGAGGATTTTCTGCTTGATTTTTAGACAACGATTTTTTTTTTTCTATTTTGTGAAATGTTAGCCACATCAAGTCCATTCGGTGACTTTAGACTGTGCCCTGATTCCAAACAAGTGAATCAGAGTAGAGGATGATGAAACCCTGGGTGACAGATAATCTTTTAATCAGTTTGTTTACCAAGAATTGGCTGCTAGGGGTATGTCATGAAGAAATGATATTGAATACTCTACCAGTTTTTATTACAAGCTGCTATCAAGACAGTTTTTTTTTTAAAAAGCAGTAAGGAATCAAATTTTTAGTGGTCTTTGGGAGCACAATTCTTAGTTTTTCTTAGCTATTCCTGACTTTTAGTGATGAGGATTACCAGGATCCATGTTGAAAATTAATTCAAGAGATATTTGTTGAAAATCTTGTTGAAAATTAATTCAAGAGATATTTCTTTTATATTCTTATACTAATTCTTCTCCTGAAAGAACAAAAGCAAATTTTTTGTACCTCTTTTGGGAATTTGAAAAAGGTGGAGAGTTTTATTTTTTTAATTTATTTTTTATTTTTATTTTTTTGAGACAGAGTCTCACTTTGTTGCCCAGGCTAGAGTGAGTGCCGTGGCGTCAGCCTGGCTCACAGCAACCTCAATCTCTGGGGTTCAGCGATCCTACTGCCTCAGCTTCCCAAGTAGCTGGGACTACAGGCATGCGCCACCATGCCCGGCTAATTTTTTGTATATATATTTTTAGCTGGTCAATTATTTATTTCTATTTTTGGTAGAGACGGGGTCTCGCTCAGGCTGGTTTCAAACTCCTGACCTTGAGCAATCTGCCCGCCTCTGCCTCCCAAAGTGCTAGGATTACAGGCGTGAGCCACCACGCCCGGCCTGAGAGTTTTAAATGAAAAGATTGGGCAAGAGAGTTTTAAATAAAAAAACATTTGAGAGGGTAAAACATTTTGAATTAAAAAAGGAAGAAATTTTGTTCTTCTTTCATGATTAAATGTAGTATAAAATTGATAAACATTTTAAAAAACAAATTTCATTTATTGGGGGAAGGAAACAGTAAGCATATTATTCTTGCTTCCCAGCACAACTTTGGTGGGAGTAGCAGCTAGTTTTATTCCCACCATGATTTATGAAAAAGAATGGAAAGAATGATTTATCAATCATGGCATAAATGTCCACTCATGTTCCATTGAGCAAAAGTGCCACAATTGAATATGATCATCAAATATTGACTTGATCTATGTGTGAAAATGAGTCTAATATGAATACTTTAAAAATGATACTAATGTAGTTAAAAATTTCCTGTATAGTTTGTAATATTGACACTATAATATGCATAGGGAGTATAAACTCAGAAAAATATTGCATTGATTGATGTTGATGCTTCATAATCTATTTTAAAGAAATGGGAGAGACACAAAAGTACAAGAATATTTACAGCTGTCATTGCCTGTCACTGACCTGGGGAGGTTCTGTTCCAGCTCTTGTGGTGGATCCAGAGATCCTGCTCCACTTGACATGGTTGGAAATGCTACTTGCCACATGTCATGCTATTTTGCACCCTTTGGCTCTAGCCTATAAAAGCCAAGAGCCACAAGAACTCCAAGAGAGGAAATAATACTTCCACTATTCATATTCCCTATGTGACGGCACAGGCAGATGATTTGTATAATGTTGCAGAGAATTAATATTAATTGCAAGCTAGAACTCAGCTTTTCAGCCTTGAGCACCCATTTGAGAAGGCCAAAGGTCTTGTGTCTAAGTTCTGCTTCAATTTTAATGAGTTTAAAAATAAGTGTTCCTTTCTGCTGTTTTCTGAATGAATATAAGTCAATATGAACAATGCCAATCAAGGAACACTGCTCTGATTTTTGATCTCATAACAATGCTAACCAAAAAATAGTAAGCAAAAATTGTTTTTCAGGTTCTAATGAGGCAGTATATGTGCACATTTGTTTGCTGTTTAAAATTTCCTTTGGTCTACACATCTGCAACCATCCTCTCTTGTGGAATTTCAAGAAGATAATGTTGTTAACATCGATCATTAGAGTCATCATATATAAGTCTTCATCTTCTTTTCATAAAACTCAAGCTCTTTCAGGCTTTCCTTTCTGAGTCAACTCAAATAAAACTAAGATGAACATATGTTCATATGTTGTATATGTTTATCTACTAGTATGACAAGTAACCTAAATACTGAAATACAGACAATAACTTAAAATATTTTTCAAAAAATATAAAAACATATACTACTTGGGGGGTGGATTTAAGTATATGAAGATAGTATAAAATCAATCTCCACTTTCTCTTTTTTCATAATACATACCTTGAGAAGAAAAATTAACAAAATAAAAAAATTAATAAAATAAAAATAAAGCCAATAAAAAAAAAATTATCTGTTCCATGAGAGAAAGGAAGCCAAAACTCAATAAAACAGTTTATATGTTCATCATAGAAGATACTCAGTGCTCACTGTGCATGGGGAGTCAGCCAGAAGATTCAGAACAAGTTGTTCTCGTGGTTCTTAACTGTGAGGTATGGTAACGACAGGTCAGTTGCATTTGTAAGCCAGCTGGTTTTAAAAAGGTCTTAGCCCTTTGTGAAGCCAATGCATTTTCTTTCTTTCTTTTTTTTTTTTAATATCATTACAATGACCTCAAGGAACCTTAACATATTTCCTTCAAATTTGTGGTCTTGTTAATCAAAGTTCAGCCCAGCAATTATTTTAAAATTAAGTATTTGACCACCATGAAATTTGACCCCGAGTTGGTAGGAAAAGTTGATAATTGCTTTTTAAACTGATGTGGTGCTACATTAATTGATTTTTTTGGTGTTCTTGGAAAACCCCAGCATGCTGATACCTCTTCATAACATTGTATAATTGGATCCCTAAGACTTTTACGAAACGGTTGTTTTCTTTAGTGGTTGTTTATATTTTTACTGTATCTAAATTGTACTGAAGCCAATGTTCTAGTTAAAGCATTCTATTGTAAAACAAAATGAACTATAAACTATCTTCATGTCACTTAGCTGTATAACTTTCCAAATAGACATGCCTTCTTTGGCTACAATAATAAATCTTATTATTTAATATTTGACAGAATAAACACAGCCAATATGGATAGATAGACTGATGGACTGAGAGATACAGACACATGCCATGAGGCCTCTTTATAAGACAAATCACATTTTTTTTTTTTTTTTTACATTTTCAAATACATAAGGAGAAACATGTAATGTTTTTGGATGCGGTGCAATTGTATTTGTTAAGATGAAGAGTGAGAAACCCTCTTATACTTCCATGAGTATTTCATTATAGATATTTTGCTGACCTTTAGATATTCCAAACTAGTAGAAAAGAACATACTTAACATCCCTACACAGTAGTTAAAATGACTCATGACCTATTAAATAAGCAAGAAGTCTTGCTTGTATTGCAGTTGTGTTTACCAATCCAAACCTTGCCCTTCTTCTGTGGAGCATGATGTGTAATAAATATTTTTTGATGATGATGATAACTTTAGATACTCCAAACTTTCCCTCCTGACTTAGCATAAAAAGAGTCAATTAAAAACTGCCTGACCTCAGGTTTGTAGTGTGGAACAAACTTCATGTTCAAAGCTCAGGAGAAATAGCATGCCAAGTGAAGCACAAATATTAGTTTCAGCATTAGAATAATTTTTAACCTTTTTTCTTTGAACATCATCATTATTGAATATTATCCATGCAAGCCTCCATACAAGGCCCTGCAAGCTCACAAATACAGTTGCAGTTAATATTGAGGTTCAAAAGCTACTTTGGATGTTAGTCATCAAGGGATATAATTAAAATAATCAGTGACGGAAAACCAAAAGTGAAAAACTTAGGAATATGAAGAGTTGTGAACCTATCTGACTGGAAAACGGTCAGATTCAGTGTCTGAGGACAGTCATGATTACGCAACTCACTGTGCACACCTCAATGTATGTCACTTGGCTGGGCTTTAGTTTCATGCAGGGAAAATGAAGGAATCTCCCTTTTTCATATGTTGTCAATGAGATGAATATACTTGAAGTATACTTTAAGATTTCTGTATCTAAGTTGTTCTATAGTCAAGATATAATTAACAGCAAGATCAAGCACTTTACCAATAAACAAGTCCATATTTATTTCCTTTTCTCCTTGCCTTTTCCATTAGTTTTAATAGATGATGAGGTAGAGAAGACACAAATCTGTGTCTGGTTTCTTAGAAGGAATAGTTAAATTCAATATTGTGCAAAAACACTTGTAAGTATTTGGTTTTTGTCCACTTTTCCACAAATGAATACAAAAATTTTCCTAATCAGTACGTAAGAGGACAACATTTCAATAGCAGTTAATGGCTCATGACCTATTAAATAAGCAATAAGTCTTGCTTATACCTCAGTTATGTTTTCCAGCCCAAACCCTGCTTTTCTAGGAATTATAGTGTGTAATAAATATTATTTGATGATGTTGATGACTTTGAAAGGTATATCATAAAATGACTGGGGAAAGGCGCTACGCTCATCTGTGCCAATTATATCATTTTTATTCCTTTTAATGGAATCATCAAATAAAATTTTTAAAAAATGTAGCACTTCATCTAAGAAGTATAACTGCTTTAAAATTGTTGTGAATTGCTACTAATCCAATTTTTTTTTTACTGAATTACATGAACACATGCTAGTGTGTTCTTCATGCTCATATTAATGTGATATATGTAACAATATATTCTATAAACGACTGTTCAGAACTGTTTTTTCTTGAACAGCAGAGGTCTTACAGGTATCTGCACAGCCTCTGCTGAAGTAAAGTATTGTGTTTTCATTGGAAGGACATGACCTTTGGACACAGCTGGTCTAGTCCTGGCTCTGCTGCCTCCGTGAACTTGGGCCAGGTATGTACATGCCTTTCCTAAATCTCTATTTTCACTTGATTAAATGGGGGATAAATATACATACTTCCAGAGTTGTTGTGAGAATTAAATGAGATTAAATATGCTAAATTTGTGAGTGATCAATATATGTAAGTTTTTTCTCCTCGTCAACCTTTTAAGAATACATCACCAGAATTACAGAATAAGGAAACACGGACGTGTTCATTAGCTTGATATAATCAATCCACAATGTATACATATATCAAGACATCACATTGCTCTCCCCAAATAAATACAATTATTATTTGTCAATTAAAAATAAAAACTAAGAAAAACTTTTCTCTTAAATGTCTACATGTAAGGTGATTACATTTTTATAAGCTCCTTTTTCCCATCAAATAATAAAATGACTGAAAAAATACCTCAAAGAATAATATTGTTTTAATGATGAGTTGCTTTTCTTTGTATGTTCCAAGGATATAATATGATATGAAAAACTTTCACTAATAGAGTTTGTTATTTCACATAATATTGATAGTAGCAGAATATGAATTTTTTTTTTAAAAGGACAAGAGCAAGAGAAAACAAGATAAGGGAGTAAGATGAAGAGTCAAATTCTGTCCTCAGGAATTTGAAAGCCTCAGCTTCCACTTTGGAACTCCGATGGCTTTCACTATGCAGTAATGAGGAGAATGGTAACTCGTGAAACAACCACTGATGTTTCAGTGGAGAAAAACATGGTCAGTGAGTCCTTTCTGAAAGGGCTTTATATATGGACGCAGGTCTCAGAAATCCTGGAACGCCTTCGCTCTCTGTCCCTCAGCTGCTGGTTTGAGATAGGCTGGCAGAGGTGGGTGGCAGGTTCCTCAGAGATTTGCTCTGAAGAAGTTTTCTTATTGCGTGAGGAAAAGCCAGCGACACAGGGGGCTGTGGCATCTCTGAGCTAACGGCCAAGTACTTCACAATGGAAGATTTCAGTTTTAGTTGTGACACTATTTCTAAGGATTAAAGACAAATTTGAACTGACTTAATGACAAAATGATTCTCTAGGAAATAAACTCTGTGAGAGACAGGACCTTGTCTGTTTTGTTTTCTGCCAAATGCTCTAGAGTAGGTCCTGGAATAATGCCAGGCATGTAGTATGTGCTCAATAAATATTCGTAGAAAAAAAATGAATGAATGAATGAATGCTTTTTAAAAAATTGATCTTGATTGTTTCACACTCCACTATGTGAAATTACTAGAAACCAAAAATGTGTGATTATTCTGATACATGTTGACCCTAAGATAATCTTACCAAATCCCACAAAATGTAGCAAAAGATGATATAAGAAAAAAACTCAGTAGAAAGTTAAATATTTAATGCATTAAAGAGGTAACACAGCAAAATACGTGTTTTTTAAATAAACCAATAATAGTAAGTAACTAATGCTCACTGAATATTTACTGGAACCACACAATGGTCTAAGTGGTTTATCTATATAATCTCATTAAATAAAAGAGCTATATGGATGTGTGTTAGGCATTGTAAGTGTAATGGTTGAGGGCAGACTTTGGGGCTACACATTCTGGATTTAAATTCAGACTCTGATACTTACCTGCCTTTGGGAAAGCTGTTTACCTTCTTGGTTCCTTGGTTTCCTTACTGTAAAATGGGAGAATAATACTTCCTGCCTCATAGAAGATTGAATGTATAATTAATCTTAGAATAGTATCAGGTATGTAATATCTATCATTCTTTGTCTATTCTCTCACTCACTTGCTTGCTTTCTTAGAACAATGCCTGGTACAAAGTAGGAACTATTTAAATGTTAGCAATCATTATGTATTATTATTATCATTCCCATTTTATGGGTGAGGAGACTGATGCACAAAGTAATTTAATGAAGATCACACAGATAATAGGTATTAAAACTAAGGTTGGAACCTAGGTAGTCTAACTCTAGATCTTGTGCTCATAACTTCCATGCCATTGTATCTCCCCAAATGAATGTACTGAAGGTGTTTAATTCACTCTTAGTAATAAGCCACCTCTTAGAATTGTGCCCATCAATACATGAGTGGATTAATAAAATGTGGTATATGTGGTATGTGGTATATGTATATCATGGAGTTATACTAAGCCACAAAAAACAATGGTGAGCTAGCACCTCTTGTATTATCCTGGATGGAGGGGGAGCCCATCCTACTAAGTTTTTCCATTCCATAAGAATGGAAAAACAAGCACCACAAATTGGTACTAACTGACTGACACTTAAGTGCACATATGGTATTAACATTCACTGGGGGTCAGGCAGGTGGGGTGGGGAGGAGATGGATATATTCACACCTATTGGGCTGGGTGCGCACTGTCTGGGGGATGGATATGCTTGTAGCTCTGACTTGGGTGGGGCAAAGGCAATATATACATATTTGTACCCCCGTAGTATTCTGAAATTAAAAATTAAAAAAAAAGAGGAGGAAAAAAACCACATGAAACAAAGAAATTTTCCCTAAGATTCATGCCAATTACCGTTGCTTTTTAAAAGAAGCAGTATAGTTCATGTTTAAGAGTGTAGGCTATTGGGTTCAATATCCTGTCTTTGCAACTTACTAGCTCTGTAACTCTTGAGTGAGTTATTGAATTCCTCTGGGTCTCATTCCCTACACTTTCAAAGAGGGCAATAGTAGTATCTGTATGGTGGTACTGATGTGAGGATTAGGTGTATGCTTAGCAACCTGCACATAGTAAATGCTAAACAAATGTTAGTGATTACTATTATTACTTTGTGTTGTTCTTTCATCTCAAGCTCTTCAGCAGTGCCTCAAATTCAAATTCCAGCATACTCCATTATTCCCATAATTTCCCCTCAAAAGAGTAGCATTCTACTCTTATGTAATAAATTACCTTAAAACTAAAATTAAAAATAATTTTTTCAAATGATAATTTGACACTCCTTAACTAGAATATCATTTTGAAGATTTTTGATGAATAAGTACAGGTGTTTCTGTAGGTTATTAATAAAAGTGTGCAATTATTAACCCAGTTGCCTGACTAATAAGAGCAAACACACTAGAAAATGATTGGTATTTTCTGTAATTTAGTCTTCAAAAATTATTAGTAACTAAAAATAAACCTCATCTCAGGGAGACCAGCTTTGCATTCATTTGACATTAATGAATTCTTTATATTTAATTCCCCATGATGGATTCTCAACAATAGGTTATAGTTTAGGGTGTATCGTGCAGATTTCACATGGCACAAGGAAGGGCAACATTATCTTTCAGTGACTATATACAAGGTTAGTGCTTTCGAAAAATGTTTGAAACACATATTTAATTTACAAAAATACTATGTATTTTTATGTATGTATTATTAACCAGTGCAGACTATATTTAAATAGCAAATGAGAAGAAATTATGTTTGTTTCAATGTTGAATTGCCTCTGTAGTTGCATCAATGGTATGATCTTAATTTCTATGAAAAGAAAAAAAAAACAATCGCTTATCTAATTTCCAAATCTCTGTTTAGAGCAGTTCAACTTTGTAAGTTTAAACAGCCTCTGAAACCTAGCCAAGTATGCCAAACCCACTATAAAGTGAAAGACTGAAACTTTGAAAAGGTTATTTTCCATTAAAAATTACAACCATTTTTCTTCCCCAAATCAGCCGAATAGGTTTATACACGTAGATGCGGGCCAAAGCTAAAGTGATTAACTTTTTGGCTAATTAAACTGGTCATTTTCACTCTAGACGCTGCCCTGCCTGCAGTCATTTCAGGTCATGTTAGAGTCCCTGCAGCACCACAGTGAAGATCTGAGGAGAAATTATTTTAAAGAAATCTGTATTTCTACTTAGAAGACACAGATACTTTTGAAGCTTCAATTCTGTATTCAAATTTCCCCAAAATAATCTGAAAAGTTAAAAGGCAATTAGTGTACTGAAAGCTGAATTTCTCTGAAATTGAAGTTATGCTTTCTTTAATTCTTTTATCTGTCAATCTCTTTACTATTTTTTATCTGTGTAATATATTTTTGAGCCTGTTTTGGATGTCTACCTAGTAGTTGCAGAGTTCTGGAGTCAAGAATGATTCCACTTCTCGATTTTTATATAGAGTAATCATAAAATCTTGATGAATGTTTGGTTATGTATGGGGGGTAGTTACTGGCAATTATAGTAACACAGACATATGTAGAACAAGAGAAATAGATTCAATTTTGATACTCCAGGTCAGTCAGTGAATAACTTTTATGTATTTTTAAAATGTATGAGTCTATAAATGGAAAAGAAACTCTTTATTAGAAATAAATCATAAGACACTGTTTGGTTATCTGTAAGGCAAAGCAGCTTTTTGCTAGATAGTGTCATACTTCCCCAAATCTCTCCATGGAGAGCCTGGGCATAACTGTTACCTGCCTCCCTGGGCTCTAGTCACATTCTTAAAATGGCCACCCTGGCCACAGGTCCTCCGCATGAGCGGCTGCTTTGGCAGAGAAAGCCCTTCCCCTACTTTGGGCCTGGCAAACTCTCCCACAGTCTTTGCTCTCTCATAGGTTTGGTGCTTTAGACATGTGCCTTACCAAATAGTCTTCTATTTGCTCAGAACACTTTTCTAAAAGTTTGCATTTACACATTCCTTAGTGGGGTGATCTGACAAATACCTTTCTCCTACATTATACTATAAGAGAGTGGGAACCATGTTGGTGTGTTCTCCAACTTGATCTCCGGAATCCACAGAGTGCCTGGCGTGGAGAAGGAAATCAGTAACCATTTGTTGAAAGGTTGAAAGAAAGACAAAAAAAGGGGGGCAGGGGGGAGGAAGAATGATAAAGAAAGGAAAAATAAAGAATAGAAAGCAAAAGAAATAAAGCTAAGGATATGGGGTAGGAAGAGGGAAGTAATAGTTATTGTGACTTATCTTAGTCTAGGTACTTTATAAACGTCTCATTTCAGCCTCATGACAATAAGACCCCACCCAATGCCAGTGCCTTCCTATCTTGCCACATTTTCTCCACTCATCTAAATGTTTTCTTTGGGACTTAATTTCAATTTTTTTCCATATGAAGTGTTACAACATGCAGATAACTAACACAGAATGTTTATTATGTGTCAGGTACTTTTCTAAATACTTTACATACATTACTGTATTTAATCTTTAAAACAACCCTATTGTAATTCTCATTTTATCAACAGCGGATACTAAGGCTAAGCATCACAGCACTAGTATGTGCTGAAGCCATGGTTCGAACCCAGACAGTCTAAATTCAAGAGTCCTTGTGCTTAATCACTACCTTATGCTGCCTCTTCATAGGGCAAACAGATTATTGAGCCATCAAGGGATTGTCTGGTCTTTGTTATTCTAACTAAAATAGTTTATCTGGACAGATACACTAAGGCCATATCTGCCCCCATGTGGGAGCGTTGACTGACAGTTGGTAGCATCCCAGAATCCTGGTCACACCTGGCCTTTCTCCCTACTGGCCCAAGGACATCACCAGTGACTGGACATGACTGTTCCAGCCCACCTGGGGTGTCAGTAGTGCTGGGGAGACTTTCTCCAGTCAGAAGAGATGCAGGCCACTTTAGGCAACACCTGTCCTATGCATAAAAACAAATTTCAGAGCTAGTCAAAAAGTTCCCTATTGAAACTTTAATAATTTGATTGAAATGATAACCACGTCAATAATAATGCATAACAATTCAGTTTGATACAAGGTTTTCTCTGGCAGGTGTGGTCAAATTATCAAGTCTTAAGTCTTGTTTTGGAGCATAGTCAGCCTCATTGAGTTCTATTTCAAACCTCCACTTCTCACTATGCTACTGAGGTCAGAATTTTGGGTATGATTCAGAGTATTGAAGAATGTTCAAGCTTAAAGAGCCCTTGGAGGTTATGAATCAACACCTTCATTTTATAAGAGAGAAAACTAAGGCCCAGAGAAGCAGTTTAAAAAGAATGAATATTTCTTTCAAACCTTAAAATTACTTGGAGAGAAAGACACCATGGAGAATAAACATTTTTTCATGTGCTGCTTTCACATTTGGTTACAAACCTGAGAAAACCAGTCAGTAAATGATTATTGCTATTAAACTTTCTACTCATTTTTACATTTTATTCATGTGCAATACAATTGAAAATGAAGAAATACCTATTTTCTGCTAAGGGAACACATGCTTGTGGGGTAGCCAGGGGCCAGATACAAGGGGCTCGGTTGGTAGATGTGCTTATAGGTTTATGTTGTTTAGTATCAGAGATGCTAACTGATTTTATAGGCCTGGATCAAATGTAAGTAGATAATAAGACCTGATAAATATTTGCTGAGAGAATGAAAGTGCATAAATTAATCAGTGGGGGAGCATACATGAGGCATCTCTTCTCTGAGGTGCACAAACTAGTCTGATAGAAAATAATACGCAATACTTGTTCAGACACTTAGTGGAGAGACGGCTCTCCAAGAAGTTTGAAAAGGAGTGGTTGGGATCTAAACTAGGACGACTGCTGGAAATATAAGGAAGCTTGAAAGGGTTGGGATCCAACTGCAAATCCAGAGCAAGGGTATCCTTTACATTTCCCTAAAGCAGAAAATTGTCTCCAGAGGTAGAACGCATGGACTGGTATTGCAAACTTGTTCCTTCCGAGTGCAAGCAGCTGCGGTGGGTCTGCCACCTACGCCCTGCCCACTCCGTTCCATCCTGCCTGCTCTGTGATGATCTGGGAGCCCTGCCAGCCAGTGTCCCCGAGGGACTGGGTTCAGGCAATTGAGTATGCCAGGGCTTGGCCATTCCTCCTCAGCCCAGCTTTCATTCCCCTCCAACAGCACTGAGGGATCTATGATGCTCAACGAACATAAAATGACAATACTGGCAACATTTCCAGACATGTCAGGGCCTTGTTTCTTAAAATACAATCTCACACGTGGCAAGTTTGTTAAAAGAGTTCATCGGTTTTTGGAAATTTTAGACATTTTATGTTTCTAAATGGAGTATAAAATCTGCTTGGGGTTTGAGACAGTATTACTAATGATAGGAGTATTTTAATCTTTATTTTTTAATACTTATATCATTTGAAGTTTTAATTATGTACAACTGTAAGCCAACAACATCCATATTTCTCTAACATATTATAGCATTCTTTTGTTTATATTTCACTTTTCCCCATAAGACTATAAGCTTCTTGAGAGTAGGGACTATGTCATTTTTTAAAAAAAGTTTTATTGAGGTATAATATATATATATATATGTATATATATATATATGCTGTAAAATTCACCTGTTTTAAATGTACAATTCTATGATTATTAGTAAATTTACTATTACCACAATCTTATTTTAAATCATTTCTATCACCCCAAGTAGAAATCTCATGCTTGAGCCTGGCATGGTGGCTTGTGCCTGTAGTCCTAGCTACTTGGAAGAGTGAGAAGGGAGGATTTCTTGAGCCCATCAGTTCAAGGCTGCAGTAAGCTACTATTGTATCACTGCACTCCAGCCTACAGAGCAAGACCCTGACTCTAAAATAAATAAATAAATAAATACATAAATACATACATAAATAATAGATCTCACACTCATTTGCTTTCACTCCCATTCCTACCCCAGTCCTGGGCAACCATTAATCTGTTTTCTATCCTATTCATTTTTGAAGCCCTAGTGCTTCAGGAAATGCTTGGCACTTAGTAGGCACTCCATAAAAGTTTATTAAATCAATGTCTTAATTAATGAGTTAATTGGATACTAGGAATGTAGTACTTTTATAAAACCTGCCTTTTTATTTGTATACCAGGTACTTTAATCTGGCATCATCTCATTTCATCAGAACTATCGGTAAGGTGTGCTCAGGGCAGGATGATGCTTTCTGAAAATGATAAAATAGACCTAGGAGGGGTGAGTGATGTGCTCAGATCTCCCAATTGTAAGTGACAAAGCAATGCCTCCTGACTATATACCAGTATTAACCCCATTATGGTCAAATTAAGGTGATAGAATATTGAGAAAACTTGGGGTCTATATAAATATATTTGGACTTTTACATAAAGCTTAAATAAAGACTCTCATTATCTCTAACACTGACTTTATTTGATGTAGTACAATAAAAAATAGTTTTACTTTAAAATGAGGTTAACACATGCATAATAACATGGAGAACTGAAAAAAGCATTTAAGGTTTCTAAAAACACACATTTTTTTCTCCCGTTTGGCAAATTTGAGAGCACACAGCTTTTTGAAGATTTGTGTGGCCTATTGTTCAATCTTGCCCTTCATTTTGGGTGAGGATGAACAACTCATCCACTTTTACTAATTACCTAAGTGATATGGGAAAGAATTATTAAAAGCCTTACAAAAGAAAAGGAAATGACTTTTTTACTGAAACATACTTTAACTTGATCAAATTATCTTTACTTTGGTAATGTGTGCTATGTTTTATGGACATATGCTTTTATGGAGGCAAGCATGACTTTCCTTTCAATGTGGTTCTGGTTGGTGCTTGCCTGTGAAAGTTTGTTATCTTGTCCCTCAGGGCAGATTCTGGTTCTAGCAAAGGATGACAAAGTTCCTTGCTAGAAGTGAAATGGGCTTCAGTTGGCAGCTGAATTTGTCCTGGACTTACGGAATATCACACAGGACCTTCAAGTCCTGTTTTTTTTGTTTTTTTTTTGAATACCCCCAAAATTGAGGGGAGGGTGACTGTTAGAGACTTCACATAAGGCGATAATTCCTTTTTATAGAGCATTATTTATAAATTGCTACAATAAAATTTACTTTATTCCTTTAAAACCCCAGCGTGTGTGTATAATTTATCAATATGAATAGCTGTTTTTATGAGGCAGCTATTTTGTTTGTATGCTCAGCTCCCTGGGGACTCACAGCTATGGTTACAGTTACAGCCACAGTTATGTCTCAATTATGCAAAATGCACAAATGAAAATGTGGGGAAATTACAGAGACAAGCAAATGCACGAAGAAGAGCACATCTGTGTGATGGTAATGTTAAGATGGCGTCAGAGAATTTGAAACCTGGAAGTCATCAAGTTCAAACGTGAGAAAAACTAAGGCCTAGAGAGACTGAGTAACATGGAAATTAAAGTTGAGGAAGAGGGAGGCAGGAAGGAGCTTTCGACAAAAGCCAAGAATTAGGTATAGAATTTATATTTTACTGAGTTATATAGATTCATTAATTACAAAAAATCAGATGACTTAATTGTAAGATACTAAACATAGTATTTGCCATGGTTGTTATTTCAGTTGTAAGAGATTGGAAAAATGATAAATTTATCAGTTCAAAACTTTGCACGTGACTCATTTTAATACATCTAATTCTATGCTACCTTCCTTCATTTTAGGAAAACCTCTCACATAGTTCTTTGAGTTAAATTTAATGCTAAAGTTGGAGTGTTTCACCTTTCTTCCATTCATTTTCTTATTCAGTTTATAATAAATATTTACTGAGCATCTGGTAGGAATCAGACACTGTGCTATGCTCTGAGATTAAAGTTAGAGTCGAATGAGCTCCTTACCCTCATATTCTGGTGGGAAGGCAGATCATGCACAAGAAAATCAATACATGAATAAAGACTTCTGATAGTTACATGTATAGTGAAGACAATAAAAATGAGTAATGGAACAGAGAGTAGCTGAGAAGGTTATTTTAGATGACATGGCCAAGGAAATCCTTTCTGTGGAAGGGACATCTGAGTTGAGACTTGAATGGAGAAGACAGTTGTAACGAAAGCAAGATAGGAGGGGCCCTCTATGTGGTATGACCAGCCAGTGCAAAGACCCTGAGGCAGAAACAAGATTATACTGTTTGAGGAATAGACAGGCCAGGGTGGCTGGAAATTAGTGAAGCTTGTAAGGGTGGCAGGGAGGAGGCAAGTAACAGGATGAAGAAAATGGACAGATTCAAATATTTTAAAATTAGAACTGACAGGATTTGTGGATGGTCTGGATATGGAGTAAGGAAAAGGGAAGAATCAAGAATGTTGTACTCAGTGCGGTATGAGCAACCAATTCGAAGGTGCAAAATACTAAAATGTGGATTACAGAAGAGAAATAGTATTTTTTTCCTTGACAACAAAGTTCTGTTTTGGCTTAAGTTTGAGATGACTATCAGGAAATGCCAGAGATGCCGCTGGTCGTGTGAGCCTGGAGTTGCAGGAGAGATCAGGGAAGCACAGACAAAAGGGCATTATCAACATAGAGGTGGGATTTCACGACACAGCATTAAGTGAGACTATTTAGGGGAAATTTGAAAATAAAGAAGGCGATTCAGTGCCAAGTCCTGGGATGATTCCAAGTGTACAAGTATACTAGAAAAGAGAAGACATGAAGGAGGCTGAGGAGGGTTCTTCTAGGAGAGAGAAGAAAACCAGAGTGTAGAGTCTTAGAATGCAAGAGAGGAAAGTCTCAAGAAGGCTGATCATCTGCATGGACTACTGCTGTGAGGCAGAGAAAGAAGAGAACAGAGGAGATGCTGTTGAATGTGGCACTGTGAAGATTTTGAATTTGGCAAAAGCAGTTTCAGTGCAGAGGTGAGAACAGAAGCTTGATGGGCGTGAATTAGAATGAATGGGAGACAATGGAAGTGGAGACCATCCCTTTCAGAAGTTGTACTATGAAGAGGAGCAGAGGAAGAGGCATAAGCTGGAGGGAGATAGGAGAGATAAACAAAAAGGTGTTTTTTCTCCTTTTTAATGGGAGATATTACATAATGTTTAAATACTCATAAGAATGATGCAATAGAAGCAAAATAACTGATCTTATAAAGAAGAGAAAATTTGGTACAGTAGAAAGGAAACGACCAATCTTGCAAAGAAGAGAAGAGGGCTCTGGGTGTTGGGCAGTACCATTAACAAGGGAGTGAGGATCCACTGAGACAAATGGTCATGAATTTAAGGGATACCAGTCAGCATGGTTATTGATTGTTCTCAAACGTGGGTTGGTTTCTCAGGCATGGGATAGGAAAAGGCTAATTATATGGGTTTAGTCAAGGTTGAAGTTTTGTTGAGAGAGGAGATTGCAAGGGAGAGGCATAAATGGTGCATGGAACGCATACTATTAATAGTTAAAATAAGGGAGTGAGTACTTGAGTGCGGTGATGGGTAAAGTGCTAGGGTCACTGGATTGTAGGTTCTAGTGGGCTGAAGACTCAGTGGGATTGGGGATACCAGGATAAATGTTGCAAGAGTAGTGAGATGCTTAAAATCAAATTTTTAGTGTTGGTTGACACTGTTGATCAGTGGAGTGAAATAGTATAGCTGAGCTATGCAGGTCACAAAAGCCCAGACAAAAGAGAAAGAGCCACTTGATGTCAAGATGGAGTTTTAGGGCCCTTTAGCATAAGATTAGCTCGTGTAGTTTGTGAAGTACTTAAGGCATTGTTTTGAAATTAGAAATTAGGAGATTCCTGTAAAGATATGCCAATTCTCTAAGAGCACTTCTGATACAACAGCTAAAAGAACAAAACTCCGAGTTACTTTCGAAATCTCATTGTCACTAAAAATTTTAGATTGGAGAGCTATGTGATTTACTAACCCTGTGACCATGGGCATTTTATTTAGTTTTGTTTAGTTTTGTTTATAAAAGAAGGGTATCACCACCACCATCATTATCACCATCACTGCTATTGTCTATTGTCACCATCACCATCATTACCACTGTCACCACCATCAACAGCTTCCTCCTCCCCACTATTATCATTGTCATCATCATCATCATCATCATCATCAATATATATAGGTTGCCATAATTAGTTTAGGCCCTTCCTACCGGCTATGCATAGAACACTATCCCCAAATCTTTGTTCACCAGGTTACTCACCTTCATTTCAAATGTCTCCTCCTCAGAGAAACTCAATCGTCTAAACTAAAGAAGGACCTCCATGTCTTCTAATACCTTTATTTTATTTTATTTATTTTTTTATTTCGGCGTATTATGGGGGTACAGATTTTAAGGTTTCAATAAATGGCCATTTCCCCCCTATTTTATTTTATTTTTATTTTTAAATTTTTTATACTGAATCCTAGCACACAGGTGAACTTCTGACATTTTCTATTCCCAAAATATTCAGTTTTATTTCTTATATACTAAGATTATCTTGATTTTTTTTTAAATGGGAGATGGTATACATTTATTTGTTTACTTGTTTAATTACATTTACTTGTTTACTAGTTTATTGTTTGTATTGCCTCTTTCAAGAGAAAATTCTATGAGATCAGGGACCTTGCCTAAAAACTAGAACTATGACTGGCCTGTAGTAGTGATTGATCAGTATTTGTGAATGAAAAGGCTGTAAAAAAAAGCTGTAAAATCCTCTACAAACAGTTACTGTTATTTTTAGGAGGCAAGGCATGACCACAATGTGATCAATTTAAAGAAAGAAACAGTTTGTAACTCAAAGAATATGCAATTGATTCATACATTGTATTTTTGAAGCATGATTGTTACTTCCTTTTTAAGACTCAAGATTCAGGCTTAGAGAGTGGAAGAAAAGTAATGGCCAAGTCACTAGAGCTAATTTGAAACCATCAAGTAGAACTAATTACCTGTGACAGATGACAGATCATTAATCAGTACTCACAGCAGAGACTGAGCTAACACGATGTGGTTAGATGCAAGGTGCAAGTCTCCAGAAGGAGGGTATTATTGCCTCTTAAGCCTACCCCTGACCCCGCCTCCACCGCCAGCAGGCTGAGATGTTCATCCTGTAAGAATTACGCATGGGATCCCACCAGAAGCAAAGGCACAATCTATCAACAGATAATAGAAACTAATCTGAGGCAGAGAGATGAAAGATTCTAGCCAGGAAAGGATAATCTCATAGTTCCCCATTGACTCTCATCTACAGTTTTCATAATACCTCTTAAGGTAAAATCCTAATGTAATTTAAACTTTTAAATTCTTAACAGAGTAAATTCTCTGTAGCCTTTTTTTTTTTTTTTTTTTTTTTTTAAAGACAGAGTCTCTGTTGCCTGGGCTAGAATGCCGTGGTGTCAGCCTAGCTCACAGCAACCTCAAACTCCTGGGCTCAAGTAATCCTTTTGCCTCAGTCTCCCGAGTAGCTAGGATACAGGCATGCGCCACCATGCCTGCCTAAGTTTTACTATATATTTTTAGTTGGCCAATTAATTTCTTTCTATTTTTAGTAGAGATGGGGATCTCACTCTTGCTCAGGCTGGTTTCAAACTCCTGACCTTGAGTGATCCGCCTGCCTTGGCCTCCCAGAGTGCTAGGATTACAGGAGCATGCCACTGCACCTGGCCCTTTTTAGCATTTTTTCCAATCTGACTATCTGAAGATGATTTTTATTTAATATACTCCAAAATATATCGGCTTATTAAAAATTCAGATATTTTTCCTGTCTCACTGCTTTCTTCAGGACTATTACTCAAGAATAGCACTGAATTTGTTTTTTTTCATGTTCAAATCTACTCTAAAGCAACAGAATTAATTCATGTTTATAAAAATAATAGTCAAATGATAGATTTATATTCTTAGTTAAGAAAGACAATATTATATATTAGCTCATGTGAATTTTCAAGAAACATTTTCCAGGTATTTTCAAAAACAGTTTTAGTGTAAAATAAAATACAGAAAAACTGATAATGCTAACAAATAAATAATAAAATAGATGAGTTCCCTGAAGCCATAATAATTTAAAAAGCAAAAATATAAAAACCCTCTTAAATTTTAGACCACATATAATTTATATTTAATGCAAGACATAGATGCATTTTAAACTATTGTACTTGATATAATGTAGGATGGGGTGTCCAAAAATGGTAATTTCTACAGCTATGTAGCCTTAAAGTAGGATCTACATGAAAATAAGTTATAAAAGATCAAGTTTAGGAAATTGATCAAATAAAATAACAGCTTTGTCTTATTCTCTTTAAAGTTTGTTTTTGCAATGAGAGCTATGTAAGCATCTGCTATAATTTTAAATTTAGTTTTTATTTTTGTCAAGGGGCTACATGCATATAATTATCATTGCTATTAGTTTTTGAGACAGGGTCTTGCTCTGTTACCAAGGCTAAAGAGCAGTGGCAGGATCATAGCTCATTGTAACCTCAAACCCATGGGCTTAAGTGATTCTCTTGCCTCAGCCTCCTGAGTAGCTAGGAGTATAGGTGTAAGCCACCTGCCCAGCTAATTGAAAAAAACATTTTTTTTTTTTGTAGAGATAGGGTCTCACTATGTTGCCCAGGGTGGTCTTGAATGCCTGGCCTCAAGTGATCCTCCCGCTGTTGCCTCCCAAAGTGTTGGAATTACAGACACAAGTCAACCGCAACTGGCCCATGCATATAATTGAGAGAGTCACAGAGTTTCCTACTCTGAAGTCAATTGCTTTCAGGTCTAACTGATTTAAAAAGAAACTCTAAATAAGATACCCATTTGCTGCTTGTTGGTTATTCAGGCATCATCTACTGACTTCCTGTTAGGAAGATGAGGATGCAGCTCCCTTTCTCCCGTCTCCCTGCCCCTTGCATCACACACACACACACACACACACACACACACACATGCACACATTTTCCACACTTCATCTCTCACTCTTCCAACAGAGTTATGGTCCATGTTCAATGTTTCTATTACTACGACCATGTAATCTCTATCCTCAGCTGAGCCAAGTAGTGAGTAGCATAAAAGCTGATTGGGAGTTCTGTGAGCTAGGTGGACTTTAGTGTCAGATGACATGGCTGGGTTTTTCCATAAGGGACTCCCTGCCCCAGCTCTTATTTCTATGGAGTCAGGTCTTCATTCTTAGGCTGCAGAGATTTCTGGGAGAAGTCTCTTCCAGTGCCTGGGGAGGGTGTAACCTTCTTTGTCAATGTTTTGGGAGTCAAGTAGGGGAGAGTTTACCTGTAATGTATTAACTTTCATTTTACCTGCCTGTTTTCAATCCAGTATTCCTCCCTCAAGTAGCCTTGGGGACCACAGTCTGGAAGCTCTCTCTTGCAGTCTCTCCAGAGAATGCACTTCCAATTTTTGCCAGAGTGTGTGAGGATCAATTACTTGGTTGAATGGAGTTGGGAAGGGGTCTTGTGGGGGTGTGTCTAACTACCTCTTAAGCAAATTCACAGAAGCCTTTTGTGTTAGCTCCCCCTTCACTTCCTCTTCTAGAGGTACCTGGAGCCACTAGTTCTGAGCCTTTTGGTCTCCAACATAAATCAGGTCACTTCTTGGCTTTCCCAGCTGCTGACTTAGGATTTAACTTTCTAGATTCTGCTAAGTCAGTTACCACTTGTCCATATGCTTCCCAGGGTTGTTGTTTGTGTTCTCTTTTATTTCCTGTGTCTTAGTGATTTAGGATCTTTTAACAAATTCTGTATAAAATTCATTTTTTGGGGGTATACAGAAGGGGATCAGAAACTAATGCATGTGTTATACCCACCATCTTTAAGCAGACATCCTGAAATTTGACTCTTAACAAAAGTGATTTGAAGTGTAGTTAAGGAAAATATAAGGTTTTCATATGAGATATTTTAGTAGTAACTTATTGTCACATTACATTGGCCAGCATGCTATGGATTCAGGGAGACAAACTGATGTTATTAAAGTAAACTTTAGTTTTCATAAAATAAGAGTTCTATTATTTAAAAAATGTCATTTGTCTATATGAACAATCTCTTTAAACACAAACTGTAGTGTCCAATTAAAGTGGTCTATAAAAGACATCAGGCATGACAGAGTCTGTATGTTTCTACAGAAGGACCAGATGTATGTCTGATTTTATCAAAGTACAGGTCAATACTTCTATAATAAAAGTAAACCATAGTCAATGATGACCCAATTAACTACAGAGAGACGAGGTTAGCAAACAAATGTAAAAGTTCAATGTCTCTATTACTTAAATAAGTGTGACTAAACAGCAATTAAAATAGGAATTACATGATCATTGATTCCCAAGTGTCTTTTCTAATGTATTAAGACACAGGACAGCTTGAGATAGCAGATTTAAACAAGTAAACCAATGGTTTACTCATTCATTTATTGCCTTCAATCATTTCCCACAGCTGGTGTGAACATTTGTTAAGTTTTAAATGAACAGAAGCCATAGTGTGTTGCAGTAATTAACTTATGAAAGCAATTAATGTAAGCAACATATGCATGAACATTATTACATTGTAGTACATATGGTTAATTAAAGTTTAACATAAATTAGATCTATTTATCCTTATTTCAAGGATCATTTGCACAGGTTTTTTTGTAAAATGCCCATATGTCTTAACTAAGGTGATTAACTACATTATGTTAATGACCTCAAAAAATTAGCTAAAGCCTCTTGGTTTATTATTTAGTTAACAGAAAATACAGCTCAATTGCCCTGCTTGTTTGCAATGTGATCTAGAAAGCCAAGACTGGCTAAAATGTACAAAAGCCAAATGAAGGATCAGTCTCTCTGGAATTAAGTGATATGGTTTTATATTTAAAGAAATCTTCTTTTCGTAAGTTTTAATGTAATAAAATATAATTGTTCCTCTAAGATGAACTTTCTTTTTAAAAAATATTTTAATAAAAATTGATTGATGTGTTTTCTTTTTATTTATGACTTTACCAATTAATTAATATTTAATGTGGCAAATACGTGTTAAGCTCCTACTCTACATAAGGAACTATGTTCAAGTCAAGGATGATACAAAGGCACATATTTTTTCTTTTTATATTGATATATGACCTCTTTGCAAAGATGATTTAAGAGCACTTTTAAAAATGATCATTCATAGAATGAGATCAACACAGAATAATAGAACAAAATGTAAGAAAAGGAGGAGTGCACGAATAGTTGCCAGTTACTAGGACTCAGCATAAATTTTACACTAAACTTCTTGACAGTTATGGCAAAAAGAAAACAAATTAAATTACACAAATTTCATCTAAATAAAAATGAACAAAATATAGTCCTTGCCCTTGGTATTTCCCATCATAAGACTGTGTCTAATATTAACACCTACCAAATGGGTTTTTTTAATATTCTTTATTAATTTCATCAACAATTATATTTAACAAATTGTATACATTTAAAATCATCTTGGATAAAATGAACATTTTTTTAATATTCTGGATTTTGCATATTCTTGTCTTGGGCCATTTTCCTCTATCCTATTAAATTTCTGGTCCAACCTAATGTAGTCTATGTATTCCATTTGGCACAACTACGAGCTTATAAACTGACAACTTTGCAGTTTAAAAACCACATGAAACACATGGAGTTGGTTTTGGAAGTCCAAAAGACAAGGTCCTTAATTAATATATTTAGGATTTTAATGAATAAGAGATTATGCCAGATATTTTCTTGTGCCCAGACAACTGAGAGTGCATTTTTTTGGCAGTCATTTTATGTGCCTGTGGGAAGCGCAGGAGGAATGGGCAATTTACATTGTCCATTTGGTCTTATTCCACTAAACTTTCTTATTTTCTCTTTCTCTTGGTTAACTGACACAAGCTTTCAACTCTTCTCATCTATATCAACAAGGCATTTGATCAATGGCCACTTTCTGCTCAATCTTATAAAAGGGACCTTACTTTCAGCACCATATTTTGCAAATCAAACTTCTTAATGTTTTGAGAGGTGAAAGGACTTGTTTATGGCTTTACAACTGGTTTTGCAGAGCCTCAATTATGAATCAGCATTTATGAGGTTACAGTTTTACAGATATTTATTGGACTGATTAATTATATAATCATAATGATCCTCCTCTACTTCTATACACATGACTCAGGACTGGGAGCTAGCCTTGGAATGCTTTGTGAGTCTTTGAACAAATGGACTATGTCTTACTTATCTTTACATCTCCAACACTTAGCCTGGCACAGAATGTTTAATAAATGTTGGTTGACTGAGTAAAGAAATTATTGAATAAAAAGTGAAAAGCTTATTGGTACCTGCAGAGTGGGAAACTGTGCTTGGTGTGTTAGCAATTTATTCTAATATCTAATTCCATAGCATTTAGACTAAGAGAGACTTTTCTTCATAGATACAAATATAGACACATCTTAGAGTCTATTCTGTAACTATTTCTCTGTTTCTACCTATCTATTTGGGCATTTATTTTCCTGAAATGAGGCTTATTGGAAAATTCTCCATGCTATTTAATATCAGAGATCCAAAAATATGGGGCTTTCTATTTATAATCTCTCATGTTACAATTAATCTAAGTGAATTTTCTTTAAAATTTTATGGGAGGAGCTGGTTAATAGGCTAATGGAAAATTATCTAACCCTAAAATTATTCCTATGTAGAAAATATTTAAATACAAATGTAACCCACATAGCAACTGTGAAGCGCAGTGTGAAGAATCTCCCAGATTCCTCAGAGTTTTTTGCAATCGTGTCTTTCGTCTGCATAGAGTTCCCATACCATTGGGCATATTTTAGAACATTTTTTTTTTTTCCAATTCAATGAGCACCCAATGTGATATTTGACTGGTATAATTAACTGCAAAGCTGTATTCATGATTTATCCATTTAAATTAGAGTAACAGAAACTAAGAATTTCATAATCTCTTGTGTACCTAAGGATCTGCCACGTTAGAGAGACTAACATGAAGACATTAATTTCTTCTTAGGTGACTCTACCTGTCTGCTTTTAATAGAGACAACATTTGTGTTGCTTAAAGAGTTCTCAAGCAGTATACATTTTTTAAAAATACAATTTTTCTATTTTTTATCCTTGTCATATATTATTCTCCATACTAAGTTTTTCAAGGGTTATATTTTTTCTTTCTCTAATGCTTAGAAAGCCTTGGGTACAGGAATGGGAAGCAATGTTTGTTGAATTCCTGCTGTGACCAGGCATAAAGCCTAGAGATCTGTGAGTCTAGAATTATCATTTGTAAAAATTAGTGGAAAAAAACACTTGTGTCGGTCACCTATAAGCATTGAAAATTAATGCCAATATGCTTAGTTAAAACAATATAAATTGATAAATTGAATACAATCTTAGAAAATTCAATTAATATAAGCAATAAAATATGCAAGATTAAAGAAAAATAGAGTATGGTTGAGGTGACCTTCTTACCGTGTATATCATGATCTTTAAATATTTTCTTTTCCAACAATAGGAAGTTAGCCAGATTTTTCTATCTACCTACCTCATTTTCTCACTTCTTTCTCTCTTTTTTTTAACCCATCTGCACACTGATCATTTTTCTAGATTTAAATGATTCTGTTTTGAGACCCTAAATTTATTTAAAATTATTGTGTTAGTCTCACTGTCACCCATATTAGGCTAAAAACCTTTGTAGAAATCTTTAGGATTCTCCAAAGTCACAGGAGAACACATGACAAAAACAGCTCATAAAATAAGAGATGATTTGCTTCTCTGATTTGTAGTATAAACAAATCAAACAGTTTTCCAAAGTGAGATATGAACGAGTCATATTTTCTAAAAAAAATTTTCAAGCTTGTCATAGTTGAAATATTTGAGAAGCTCAGTGGGACTTAGTCCAAGGATATTTGCCACCAATTAAAACTACAGAATTCTGGTTGTAAAAGTTTTAGCATTTTCACATGGCTAATAAAGAACCACTAAGTACAACTGAAACAACTATAAATTTTTTCCCCATGGGATCAAAGTTAGTCATTTTTATAAAATTTAATTCCTTTAGTCAACGTTTTGTGAGGCTTTGATTTTTATTTTTTAAATGAAATGAGTCTTGACTGTATCTAAACATCAATCAAATAGTAAGAATGATTTGCTGAACTTAAAAGACAAGAAGTCACCATGGTAATGAGAAACTTGTTGGAACTGTTCATTTGTCCCTACATGTTTTTAATAAAAATGTCTTCTTATCTTTCCCTTAAAAATGTCAAACACATGAAGAGAATTTCAAACTTTCACAATTAGCTTATTTTCCTTCAAATAATTAAATTGAACATTCTAAGGGACATTAGGGTTGTACCCCTTTACATATTGCTCAGTGTCTTTTAATATAATTTGAGGCCTCAGGAATCATTAGGTACCATTGTTTACATGACCGACTACATTATCAGAAATAATGATTATAGTTAAAAAATACATCAACTTCTAGAAATCATAATAAAATGTCAGAGAGAGGAGAGAAGTGGAAGAAATGATGCCTTAGCAGACACTGTGAAGAGATGTTTTCCATAAACAATGTAAGCATGTTAGTTTTGAATACAGTGTAGCTTTTCATGAGCTGATAATTTCTTGCACCAGTAATATTAATTTTTTTCTAGCCAGTTCTGTGTCCCAAAGCAATCAAATTTTGTGGTGCAGAGAAATTTATCATCTTCTCTGGCAGTCCATGGGATGAATGAGGGTGGATCTCTGAGGGCAAGGGAAAGAGCAAGCAGACCCTTAACTCTACTCTCAATCTCCACTTCCCAACCACAAACAATTCCTGGATCCAACACATTGCTGAGATGCAGCCTCTTCTGGCTCCCTGCTAATTTTTTTGCATTCCCATGTCTGCTTTCACCAAGGTAGATACAGTAATCTTTAGACAACACCAACTAGATCACACATCTAAGCACCTAAGTTTAAAACCCTTAAATGGCATCTCACTTACATTTCATGTAAAATGCAGAGCCTTTGCCTCAGTTTACAAAGGTCTCTGGGATCAATGACTGTCACCTTCAGCAGCATCTTCCCTTTGCCTGGAAGGCTCCAGGTACAGTGTCTCCCTCAGGTTCTTTGAACTATTAAGTGAGATTGTTCTCTCTACCCAGAACCATCCTTCACCCCTGCCTGGATGATGCCAATCTTCAGATTTCAACAAGGCCATGTTTTCCCCCGATTTTGAATCAATTTTCCTCCAAAGCCCTTATCATGAGTTCTACTTACGTACTTGTTGGATTATTTGTTTTTTGTTATATACCCACAGTGTATTATAAACTCCATGAAGCCCGGCACTGAGACTTTTGCTTGGAAGATTCCTAGAAGAGTAACTGACACACAGTGAGCACTCAATTAAGAAACGGTTGGTTGAATGCATGAATGAATGATTATTTGTAGATCTATTCTGATGATGTTGGCCTCTTAGGGATATAATTACAAGATGCAAAAGCAACTAGTTGAGGTATAAAGCATTTAATTGATTCAGATGCTAGACAGCTGTTTTGACTGATTTTTATAAACATCTTTACTGAGTCGACAGATTTGGATTTAAGAACTCCATTTGGGAACACATCTAGATTACCAAAGCTCCACATACATTGATATCTTGCCACGATTCACTTCTCACCTATTCACAGGAAGCTACATGAGAACACCCTCATCCAGAATGTGGGTCATACTTATTTACACATCTTTCTGAAAAATTAATTCAATTATTCTTTCATTATGAGGTGCTAACATTTTACTGAGAGAGAATTTTCAGTTCTAATTTTCAGCAGGTCCATCTATGTCTGCTACCTATTACCAAATGAAAATAAAAATTTTCATAGTTTACACATCTTAGGAAATTTTTTAGAAAATGGTTGATAGATTTAGAGACTCGTGCCCTACCGTGGTAAACTTTGAGAAGAACTAATTGAACAGTAAAAAGACCCTCTTATTTTTTTCCCCCTATGAATAATTCTTTAGGGAACAAAAGGAACTAAAATTTGGATTAGATGTGAGTACAGGTTTGTGCAATCCAGCAAGCAGAAAAAGAAGGACAAAGATGAGGAACAGCTAGGGCCCCCTCACTACCTCTCCCCTCACCACTCCTCACCTATGTGACCAATCATCCTGGGTTTGGTACTGAAAATTCTGTATCTCAGGAAATCCTTCAGTTGTGAGTAAACCAAGACAGCAGTTGCTCAACCTTAAGGGAGGTCAGAAGGATCAGGGTGTGTGTGTGTGTGTGGCTGTGTGGGTGGAAGGAGGGTGAGAGAAGAGAAGGATCCTGCACAGCTCTGGAAGGGAAGACAAGGATCTGGCATCTGAGAGGAGGTTTCAGCATGACGAGCAGACTTCAAGATAACACACTGAGTTAATGACAGAGCCAGAGATGTGCTGTCAATGACAATTAGGCTGTGGGACTGGGAAGACAGGATGGAGATGGGGACTCACTGAAGGACTTTGACCCAAAGTCTTTAACATGAGGTGAACACCTTGACATAGGATTCTGGTGACCCCAGTTTTGACTTTTATATAAAATCACTGACTTGATAGTTCTATTATTAATTTCTGTTCAGAAAATATTGCTATTTCTGCTTCATAGATTCCTGTGATTAGCTCAATGTGTTATTTTGAAATCTGCTCTTTAAGCTCAAAAAACTAAAAAATCTGTCACGAGTTCCTACCTCAGCTACATTGGAAGTTGTTATGGAAATGATTCGTAGCTCTCAAATGAGCATGTTATGAGATATAATGATTAGAAGATGAACCATAAGAAAACTTGTTTTCATGTTAAAAATTCTTTAGAGAAAGATATGAAAATGGAATGTAGTATAAAAACCTCCTCAATTGAATATTATTCATGTTGCCCATCAAGTATTGGCAAAATGTCCTCATTTAGCAAACTATGATTGAATTATTTCAATGCTTTTTTGTAAGCTCATCTTGACCTGAAAGGGAAACCCCTGCATTAAGAATCATCCTCAAAGACAAAAAACATGTTTATAATTCTCTTTTATTTAAAGATTGTATAACTTAAGCAACTCACTAGCAAGAAAACAAATAACCCATTTAAAAATGGGCAAAGGATCTGAAAAGACATTTCTCGGCCGGGCGCGGTGGCTCACGCCTGTAATCCTAGCTCTCTGGGAGGCCGAGGCGGGCGGATTGCTCGAGGTCAGGAGTTCGAAACCAGCCTGAGCAAGAGCGAGACCCCGTCTCTACTATAAATAGAAAGAAACTAATTGGCCAACTAATATATATAGAAAAAATTAGCCGGGCATGGTGGCACATGCCTGTAGTCCCAGCTACTTGGGAGGCTGAGACAGAAGGATCGCTTGAGCCCAGGAGTTTGAGGTTGCTGTGAGCTAGGCTGACGCCACGGCACTCACTCTAGCCTGGGCAACAAAGCGAGACTCTGTCTCAAAAAAAAAAAAAAAAAAGACATTTCTCAAAAGAAGACATACAAATGGTTAACAGGTATATGAAGAAATGCTTAACATCACTAATGATCATGGAAATGTAAATTAAAACCAGGTATTAGATACCACCTCATACCTGTTATGATAGCTATTACCAAAGAAATAAAACATACCTAGTGTTGGCAAGTATGTACAGAAAAGGGAGCCCTTATACACTGTTGGTAGAAATGTAAATTTGTATAGCCATTATGGGAAACAGTATGGAGATTCCTCAAAAAATTAAAACTAGAACTACCATATGATCCAGCAATTCCACTTCTGAGTATATACCTAAAGGAAATGAAAACAGTATGTTGAGGAAATCACTGAATTCTCATATTCACTGCAGTATTATTCACAACAGCCAAGATATGGAATCAACCTAAATGTCCATCAATGGATGAATGGATAAAGAAAATATTTACACAATGGAATACTATTCAGCCTCGAAAAAGAAGGAACTCCATTGGATGGACAGGGACACTTAGGCCATTTGGGAAAATGACATCTAGGATCAAGGCCAAAGTCAGCCCTGGGCAGAACAAATCCCTGTGCTAACTGAAATTATAAGAACTGAAGCCATCAGGAAATAGAGGCCTGTCTATGGAGAGAAAAGAAGAGAGAAATATGAAGGGAGAGAGAAGAAAGGAGGGGAAAAATGGGGAGGGGGCAAGAAAGAGAGAGCACTTTAGCCCCTGAAATCTTCCCTCTTCCCAGCTCTAGTCTCTATAAATCTGGACATTCATATAGCTTTTCTTTTCAATACTTGCCATTTGTTTACTTGAGCTTGTTTGCATGACTCTTGTCCTTTCTCTATAACATATTCCAGTGTACTGGAACTATATACAGCACAGGGGTTCCTAGAAAGTGAATAAGACCCCAAAGTTTTATTTGGTAGCCAGGTATTGTCATATATCTCCCTCTCACTGTATTAATTTATTTAGTTTGGCTTGATTATATGGAGGGAAGAGGAATGTAGGGCAGCCAGCACTCAGTTTCCTTTGAAGTTCTGATTAGGAACTTTACTGTCAGCTCCATCCTATTCCCTTCTCTACTGCTGGCTCCCCTCAAAATTCTCAAGGTCCTGGGAGAAATAAAATTTGCCTCTCTTCATATAAAGAGCTCTCACTCATGACCTTGAGACACAGTCACAAGAATGGTTCCCTTCATGTTCAGAGGCTTCTGAGCACGTGAATCATTAAAACAATAAAATAAATCGTCCAATATGCTAGGCTCTGCCAGCCAAGACCCATCCAAAGAGTGTCTCAAGGACAAAGAGTTCCACAAAATACTCACTGATGTTAGTGAGAAATAGGAGTCCCATGCTTAAGGAAATTTGGTATGAGTTTAAATAAAGTCATGCTGGACATCTCAGAGATTCTGATATATAATACTAATGTGCAGTAGGAATCTTCAAGAAGGAGAGAGAGCAGTTCTTAAGATGCTATTTTTTCATAGGGCATAGTGACATAGGGAACCCAGATTTGAAAGTCTAATCTATATCAATGGTTCTCAACTGGATATAGCTTGTTCCCCCCTGGCCCCAATATCTTCCCCAGGAACATCTGGCAATGTCTGAGGACATTTTTGGTTGTCACAGTTCAGGAGTGGGGAGTGCTACTGTATCTATTGAGCAGAGGTTGGGGATGCTGCGAAGCATCCCACAATGCACAGGACAGCCCCGCAGTGAAGATTCACCTGGCCCAAAGGTCAACAGTGCTAATGCTGAGAAATCCTAACCCACCCAGGGTATAGTAAGTGATCCAGTAATAGTAACAGTAACTTGAGGGGCAGGGTGAGAAGGAGGGGGCATCAGGCTTCCTGGGCACATTCTTTCCTTCCCAGGGCAAAACATCTTATGAAAATGGAGCTCTGACATCTCCCAGAATAGGTACCAGATTAAGTTCTCCGCCTGTCTTTGATGTGCCCAGGGTAACAAAAAGCTTTTTCATGTCTCTCAGTCTTATTATATTCATTCTTTTAAAAATATTTCAAATTTACAACATAAAAGGGAAAGTAAGGGTGAAATAAGTATTGATATATTATTTTTTCTAGCCTCATGCTTTCTCAAGATTTACTCAGTTTAATTTATTTCTACCACATGCCGTGGGAGATAAGCAGCAGCAGACGTGTCCCTAGGTTACGACTGCAAGGCAATTTTAAGGACTGTCCCCTCCTCTCCTCAACTCCTTTCTGCACCAGCTCTCTCCCTGTCAGTGCTCTGGGTCCCTCTTGAGTTGCCCAGCCCATCTTCCCAGATGGAGAACTCATTCCCATGGAAGTCTAAGAACACTGAAGTCTCATTCCCTTGGTCAGGGAATAGGACAAGGAAATGAACACTCACGTGGAAGAAGTGTTAGGCATCTCTGCAGGGAGGTACTTCAGTACAGGGTCTGCCTATCGCCTCTCAAATCTGCCCTGTAAGTGACTGCAGAAGTTGAAACTTCTGACACTTGAAGATGCATCTTAGAGACACTATTCCTTCTTGGGAAACATCAGTTTCCAGAGGCAGGAATGATCCAGCAAACATAGGGGTGTGGATTCTTCCCTATAGTCGCTGGGCTATATTGGGAACCCCTCCTGTTCCCTCCTTTAGATCACCAGTCTTCCCAACCCCTGTGGAGGTGCCCCAGCTTGTCTTGGAATGGTGCTTCTCACTCTCAGATGCTGGGGAAACGCACCCTCACTGGGGCACAGTGGGAGGCCCCTGCCCAATGTCAATGCTGCTCATTTCTCCTGGCCCTTTGCAGCCGCCATGTGACCCCTAGAGCTGGCCCTCTGTACACTGGAAAGCCGCATTCCCCTAGATCAGACAAATAAGATATAGGGAGATTACATATTTCTTCCATGTTTTCAAGTTTAAATGAAATAAAGCTAGACCATTCTTTTGATCTGTTTATTAATATGCCCTTATTAATATAATTATTAAGGTCAACCTTTTTTGGTGAATAAAAGCAATTATTAAATAGAGTGTTGTAGAGGACTATAGTTATACTGGAAAATTCTTTGGACCTACTTAAGGGTGAGAGATGAAAGAGAAGAATTCACTTCTACCTCAGTGTAAGTGACAGCAGGGAAAATGTTTTCCCTTTCCTATTTGGGCAGGTTCACAGCTAAGATCCACGGGTGGAATACTCAAGCTCTTCTCCTCCGACGGCACTTAGGACGCAGTGGAATCCACACAACTGTGTGTAAGGGGCAGTGAGTTGGCACAGTCCCCATTTTTTATTCCTCTCTGGTCCACTTAGATTTTCTCCTGGTTTATCCCCCTGAAGGGTCTAAGAGAGCATGAACTAATATCAATTGCATCTTAAATATTTCCAGGCAGGCACCATATCTGGCAGTTATCGGGTTATGACCATGTCATTCTTGGGGTGAAAACGGAATTGTTTTTGCTTTGTATTAGGAATTAAGACCCATTACTAGTCCTGTGCAAATAATAAAGTGGCTGGGGAAAGACATACAATGAGAAATTGCTGCCATAGAAACTACCAATGATTCTGCACTGTCACTGTAGTTTTTTGAGTTGTGTAAAAGAGCTCAGTTTTAATAATTTAACATTAAAAATGTATTTTCTTCGAAAGACCAATTTTATAGTGATGTCTCAATTCCCCAAGATTATCTACCAGGAATAATAACCAAAGCTGCCTAATAGCCACAGTCTACAGGGAATTCAATTAGCAAATTCATGTGTGGGGCTCTGTTTATACTCAAATTTCTTTGTAAATTCTGATTTAGATGAGAATTTTGGTGCTGATTATGATTTTTAGGAGAGTCTATGCATTTCATGAATCTTACATTTCAAGCCAGATTCATTTTTATGTGTTAATATTTAAGTACAAGATCTTACATAAATAATTCACAAGGGCAGATGTGAAAACAGATGAACAATGAATGAACTTGTCATTTTTCTAATGGTCAGAAATTTTCGACAGTATTTAAAATTTAGTCAGTGTGCCTGTGTGTGACTATGCATGTGCATGTGTGTACAGGTGGGGTATGCATCACACAGCAAAAGGTCTGCTGTGCTTTACGTCTTCACGTTCTTAGCATAGACACATACATTTCTTGTTTTAAAAATTATTTTTAAAGGAGCAAAAAATTGTGGACCTTTTTAAGAGCAAAGAATCAATAGCTATTGAAGCTTTTTAAAATAAAAGGCAAAATATCCTTGAAACCAGACTGTATCTTAAACAGTCAAGCTATACACCCTTTATAATTAGAAAAGACATCCCTTATAACTGAGAAGTCCTTCCTCATGTCTAATCTAAATATATCTTGCTGCCAACTCTGGTTACTTCTCCTTATTTTGCCTCAGTGGGAAAAAATAGATCTACATTTCACTGCAATTTTTTTTTTATTTTGCTAAAAAGCCATTATTAAGTTGTTTCTTTTGGCATCTCTTGACTAATAACCTCAACCTCTTTACCTTTTTTTAATTAATAGGTTCTATTTTCTGGTTCTTGTATCATTCTTGTAAATTTCTCCCCACACCTTTTTTTGTTTGTTTGTTTGTTTTAAATGCAGAGCTATAGAAAAGACAACCTTCTCTACTGAGAGGGGAAGAGAGAGAGCCATAGATAGTCAGGAGTGTTTATTTTGTCTGGATTTTACATGTTTCCTTTGACTAGGAGACCTGCTGAGCTTGCATTCTTCCAAAAGCTCTTGCTTCCACCTCAGGTATATAAATATGTAACCTCCCCAGTCCCTGGTGTGAGGTCTTGGTATAAAGATTCAGCCAATGGCTCTCTCAGGGCCACCAAAGACCGCAAAGTCTCCCAGCAACTTAGCCTCATGGGATACACTTCTTAGTAAGGAAACCAAGATTTACCCTTCAGCTCTTTAAGGTCTTAATGCTACTTTTATCATAGCAGTGGGAGTTTTCCTGTTTTATTTTAGTTTTTTTTTTTACCTGCTTTTTTCTATGTTTATATTTACATTTGTATTTTCACATTGAACACACTGACTGACACACTAGAAAAAATTTTTTTTTCCTTGGGGCTGCAGTATTTTATTACAAAATGGAATGAAAACTTCAAAAACAAAACTATACTTTCTAACTTAATAAAAAATTTCTAATTTTTTATTGTTTTCTGTGTGTGAGTTACATGCAACTTGAAAAAGAGTTCTCATGGCACCCAAGGTGAAGAGATGTGTGAGTTACATATGTTTCAAGAGGCCCCGGGTTCAAAACTAGTGTGAGTTAAATACAACTCACATGGCAATTAATGTGTTAAAATGGGGAAGGGAGCTTTGCGGCATGGCGGATGTGTCAGTGGGAAGCTGGTACCTCAAAATGTGAGACCAACTCTCTCTCCCACCCCACCCCTCCTTATTAGCACCGAAGACGTTGAGTTCACAAGGTTGGCCTCATCCTGAAAGACAGCCTTGGTAATGCCAGCCCCAAAGCACCTCCTTCTGTTAATTTAATAAATTAATATATTTGCAGGCTAAAAATCATCTTGTTTCCCTTTCCTGCACCCATGTATCCTCCCTAGCTTTTCTCTAGTACCTTTATTATTATTCTCTTTTATCAAGTTCCTCATTACTTTCTTCCCCAGCTTGGACCCAATTAGTAATCTCTCCAAATGCCACCTGCGCATGCCATAGTTTCTCTATTCCAAGTTGCTATGCCCGTGTGAATAATTCCCAGCTTCTGAACTTCAAGAACAAGGACTCCATTGAGGGGGTTCAGGGCATTCTACCCCGAATATGTCAACTTGGCATTTGACAAAACAACAGAAGCAGGAAGATCTCTCTCTCACTTTTCCCTCCCCCTTCTCTCATGAACCAGGCTGTAAGACCTTCGTTTCAGAGATACCCTTCCTATACCTGGAGAAAAGGAACATCCTTATTTTTGAGTACACAAGGACACAGAAGAATCCAAACAAACACATCTTGCCAAGCCTCCCCAGTTTCTTACCATTAGATCATACCCTTTGGCTCTCCAATCTTATTTCTCTATGACTCTTCATCAAACCTAAGCCTAAAAATGTACAAGTTTAGCTGTTTTTCAGAGGTTTTTTTTCCTTATGTAGGCTCCTGTGTTATGAAAACTTAACCTAAATACATTTGTATGCTTTCCTTCTTAATCTGTCTTTTGTCATAGAGGGGCCTCAGCCATGAATCTAAGATGGGAAGAAAAGATATTTCTTTTCCTCTCCAGTATTTCAAATGTCCAAAGGTTTCACGTGAGAGCAGGTAGACTTTATACAAATGTTGATCAAGAGTATGGGGAAATGGGCATTTATTGAAACCTTAAAATCTGTACCCCCATAATATGCCGAAATAAAAAAAAAAAGAGCATATGTAACAAAACGCTACTCAAACTCAGTAATGCCTTTGAATGAATTCTTATTTTTCTAGTCACAATAGTGTCTGTATATTTTTGAAAAACCGTGGCACACGTATGTGGGATACATAATACTGATTTTATGTAGATAATGCTTAGTAGATCCATGGACTCACACACCCTTTACAATGACTCCACGTCTCCCAGTGGTGGACACAAATGGGAACCGCTGCTCTAGGGAATAATGACATCAACATGGTGCCACTTATTACTTTAAACTCTCATGATTATCTAGTGGCTATGAAGATTTGTTTTTGGTGTGAATTTTCATAATTTTATCACAGGGTCTGACATGAGAGTTTCCTAGGCTTGTTTAGCATCACAAATGTCATTGATCAAAATCTAACTGAAATCTACCCGTGATGAGATAATAAAAAGTAGAAAGATACACCTGAAACTTTAGATTACAGACAATACCCTTAACATTTCAAGTTAGTATTTTTACCTAAATTAATTTAGGCTTAATATATACATCATGAATGAAGAATGCAAACGTATGTGTCATTTTTAAAGAAGTTAATGAAATCTTCCAAGTAGTAATAGAGAATTCAAGTTACACCAGTGTGGTTATCTCTGAGCTTCTATTAACAATATTTTTAGCCTATCTAATGTTTTTAAATACAACAAAAGATATCCTTGGAGAAATTTTTCATTTGCTAGAATGGTCATGAAGATTCATTCCTTTTATGTGTCTGACATTGTACTAGACTTTTAAAAGACAAACAATCTAATTAAACCCCTCAAGCACTTCTTTGATATTGTGACTATTACTTATAAGAGGAGAACATCAGACTCAGAAAAATTTGACAATTTGCACATGGTCACCAGGCTTTAGTGTCCCAAGACTTGAATTTAAGCCCACATCAGTATGATGATGAAGCCTGAGCATTTTGCATTGCTTGAGGCTACAAAAAGGAAAACAGTAGCTGCCAGTGCTGGGAAATCACAAACAGCTCTGAAATTAAGCAAGAAGAACTCTGGATTAATAGGAGGTGGAAAGCTTTATTCTCTATTAGAAGTATCTATACACTTAGTAAATAGATCTAATCAATTCATGCTTATAATAAAGTTATGGATTAATATACCCATTAAGTTTTTCTGATTTGCCTATATGTGTGTAGCCCTGTGTTGACCAGACACATAATTTCCCCCAAATAATTAACTATTTTCAGTGACAGTGAGTATACTGGATCCTATCCAAGCTCAGCCTGTCAACATTTGGGATGATAATGCCATCAATTAAGAGAAATACTCTGCAATAACTCACCAGGTGTGCATCTGCTTACTCTTGCATGTTTGTTTTCCAATTTCTTGGTTCTCTCTTGGTTGTTAGTAATTATAATGGTTATGTATTTGAACCTTGCAGTGAAGAATGAGAGCAGAAATGTGCACTGCCAAATGAGGAAGCAGTAAATGAATGGGCAAACCCTCCAGAGCACAGGGGCCATCAGCAAAACTGCCAGCTCAGAAGTAATGCAACGCTACTGGTAAAAGAATGCAACATCTTTAAGGAAAGGAAACTGCTAAAAGTAAAATGCTATCTTTTTTGTTTGTTTGTTTGTTTTGGTTTGGTTTCATTTATTTTATTTCAAGAAAATATGAGAATACAAACATTTTGGTTGCATTTTATATCTTGACAAACAAAACTGAAAACTTTGTCTTTACTCTGGATTAAGACACAACCTAAAAACTAAGATGTTCTTAGTTCTGGAGACTTGTGTTGGACACTAACTTCTAATGCACACTCCATGACAGCTGCCATGCTGGCCTGGTAACCCCCTCCTGCCTGGATTTTTGCAACAGCATCATAAGTGGTTTCTCTGCTGCCATACATACTCAGCAGTTATCTATCACCTCCTATTTGTCAGGCACCATTCTAGGGATTGGTCTTACTCACTCCTCAGGCCCCTCCCCACTTAGTACCACAAACTGGTGGCTTATAAACAACAGAAATGGATTTCTCACAGTTCTGGAGGCTGGAAGTCTGAGATCAGGGTGCCAGAATGATGATGTTCTGGCAAGAGCCCTCTTCTGGGTTGCAGATTGCCAGTATCTCATTGTATCTTCATATGGCGGAAAGAGCAGCCAGCTAGCTCTCCGGCCTCTTCTTATAAGGGTCCTACTCCCATTTACGAGGGCTCCACCCAAATGTCCTAGTTACCTTCCAAGGGCCCCACCTCCTAATGCCATCACATTGGGTGTGAGGATTTCAACATGAATTTTTTTGGGGGGGGTGGGTATCACAAACATTCTGTCTATTGCACTCTTTCTCCATTTCTTACATTAAAGCCAGAAGGATTTTCCCAAAACATAAATCTGGTCTTGGCATTTTAAAACTTTCATGGGCTTTCCATTGGGATAAAGTTCAAAACTCCTTAGTGCAGCTAACAAAGCTGTTTATAACCTCACCATGACCCCCCTCTGGAGTCATGGGCACAGGCCCTGAGTGTGAGCTTCCTTCCTTGGGCCTCTCTCACTCATTCCTCCTTCCAAGTGCCTAACACTGCGTATGACTTCCTTCCACAGCTTCTTGAGGTGGTCAGCTGACAGGAAGCTGACGAATCTCTGTGCCCCTTTCAGTGCTGCCCATAGAGTGAGTGTTAAGTCACATTCATGCTCAGCACTTTATATATAAATGGTTACTCATGTTCATTTTTATCCTCTTTCAGCTTCTCACTTAGGAAGTTGTCCAGAGACTCAGAGCAACCTAATTTAGAGTTCAAGGGTATCTGAGTAAGAAGAGAAGGAGGTCCAGGCAAGAAGTAAAGAAGTATGAGTGGGAGAATAAGTACACAGTGGTCAATAATTTATCAGACTCACATACACACAAACCTTTCCATTGTGTGAGTTTTTATAAATGAAAGGGTTTAAATTTATGAATGTCTACACATTAATAGGTAATCAGGTGAAGAACGATAGGTAGGAGAGAGGTTCACAGGTAGTGGTAGTAAAATGTAATTCTTATAATATTCAATATAAACATTATATGCAATGGCAGATGGTTCTCTCTCTATCTCTGTCATTAATTTTGTAACACTAAACAGATTTAAGCTTTCTGGTTTTATTTCCTCAACTATACGAGAAGGAGGATAGAAGAAATCAACTTAAAGGTTCTTTCTGGTTCCAAACTCAATCATCTGATTGGGCATTTTCTTAGAAATGTATAATAAATAAAATCATAATAAATTCTCAAACTTAATAGTAAAAATAATTATCAGATTGTCTTTATGGTTAAATAATGTTCCTGCAATTCAGGAGTATCACAAACTGGTGGCAGTAATGTGTTTGTACCATACAATTCAAGTAAAAAAATAAACATACTGAGTTGCATTTGACAAGAGGATTCATATATTTTCTTACATTTTGTTATTGCAGATACAACTCTACATTAAAGAAATTTAGTCACATTCAACAGTAAGAAACAACCTGGGACTGTTCTCATTGATGATCACATTTTATCTTATCCAGTAAAGTGAGCTTGATGCCTAAAGGCCTTCTGTTAGGATACCTTAAATCTTTCAACCTACTTAGGGTAAGAAACCTTTAAATAGGTGCATGATGACCCTTTGGCTTATCTTTGGACATTGTTTCTGGGCTCTGGGTTTCTATTAGGATTCACAGAGTTCTGGGCAGACTGGAAAGTATCCTCTTGAACTGCTTGGCTCTCATCATCGGTCTAATGGCCCCAGCTCTGGACCAGGGCCACAGTGCCAGCTGTCTCCCCACCTGGGCCACTACAAATGTCACCTGTCCTTAGCCTCTATCCATGGAAACAAGATGATGCTGGCTAACGATCATTATTCTCACTTTGGAAAAATGTACTCTTAGTGCTTAATTTCCTATCACATTGATCAAGAAAAAAGTTTGGGGACTCTTTATGGACTATCCTCTGATTAAATTTTCTCTTTAATTCTTGTTCTTTCTCTATTACTGTTTTTGTTTTCTTTATTTTAAAAACTCTGCTTAGTATCACACCTCATTTCTTTTCTGTCTGCCCCAAAGCTATTCTCTCTAGAGAACACTATTAGTTTTTGTCTATTTCTCACAACCATTAAATCTTATTACCTGTAACTTTTTCCCTTACACCTACATTTTTCTTTCAAGTGATTTAAGATCTGACTATGCTTCTATAGCTTTACCTTTTCTTTGAAAATCTCCCCACTGAAATGTTATTGTTTCAGTTTTAAAATGTCTGAGGAATTAAAATATCTCAAGGATGATCATAAAGGAAGGTCTGTGTTAGGCTTTTTCTATTTTAGATATTCAATTTCATAAGAATATTAAATTACATGCCCATATTTTTAATTCTGGAGAATGGGGAATATTTGTGAAATTAAATGCATTTTTCTCAATTTATAAAAATAAACTGTTGAACATTGGAGTAAAGCACAGGTGGCATATTCAAATTAGCAGATATCTTTAATTTTAAAACAGAAGAGAGAAATATTTATATGAATTTCTTCAATTCATTTGATTCTCTTCCAGACCACCAAATTAAACTATCCTGAATAACGCCACATATCAATTTACAGAGCTCTGCTTCTACAGCACAAAATTGTTTCCTCTATTCCTTTGATCTCCTGTTTTTGAATAATTCACTATGGCTTGTTGCATCCAGCCCTATTCAAAAGTCTCTTCGAGTTCCAAAAAAGTTTTCTTAATTTTAGAAAGTCCATATGTTTAGCTTCTGTTGATAAATGTTCTCTGGAGACATAGTTAAATGGATATAGAAAATCTGCCTGTGGATAAAGTATATTTTTTCACATATTTTTAAATGTCTACGGGAAAATAAAGATCAAAATGCAAATTCTTTTTTTAAAATACATTTTATTGTGTATATTTGAAGTTTACAACATGATGTTATGAGAACATATAGATAGTAAAGTGGTTGCAATAGTGAATCAGATGAACATGTCTATCATCTCACATAGTTACATTTTTTGTGTGACAAGAGCAGCTAAGATCTACTTGTTCAAATAAAATTCCCAAAACAATACAATTTTATTAACTTTAGTCCTCATGTTGTACATTGGATCTCTAAATTTGTTCATCCTACGTATCCTGCTGTTTTGTATCCTTTGACATCGATCTCCCCATGTCCTTCCCCTCCCTACTTGTGGTGACCACTGTTTCATTCTCTGGCTTGGTAATTTGAGCTCTTCTTTTTTTTTTTTTTTATTCCACATATAAGTAGCAACATGCAATATTTTTCTTTCTGTGTCTGGCTTATTTAACTTAGCAAAATGTCCTCTAGGTCCATCAATGTTGTGGCAAATGGCAGGATCTTATTTTTTAAGGCTAAAAAATATTCTTTTGCATATATACACCACATTTTCTTTATCCATTTGTCTGTCAATGAGCATTTAAGGTTGTTTCCACATGTTGGCTATTGTGAATGATGCTGCAATGAACATTGGAGTGCAGATTTCTTTATGAAGTAGTGATTTCATACCCTTTGGATATATATCAGAAGAGGGATGGCTGGTCATCTGGGAGCTCTATTTATAATTTCTTTAGGAATCTCTGTACTGTTTTCCACAATGGCTATGCCAATCTACATTTCCACCAACAGTGTACTAAGGTTCCCTTTTCTCCACACCCTTGCCAACATTTGTTATCTCTTGTGTTTTTGATAATAGCCATCCTTACAGGTAAGAGGTGACATCTCATAGCAGTTTTAATTTGCAAAAAATGAAAATTTTTGATAGTAGAAATGTGGAACTCATACATACTTGGTGGAGCACTTGTAGAAGAAAACATCTTTGCTTATTCCATATTATTAATATTACTGGTTCAGACTGCACTGTGTGCTATTTTTATTTTCCGACACAAGCAAATACACATCTATCTCCTGAATGACGACAAACATCTGTGACACTGCCTCAATGAAGCAACGAAATCATAGCATGGAAAGATATGAAACTTGTGAGGGCAGGGTTAAAAGAATATTGAAATGGTATTCAGGAGACGTGGACTCAAGTCTTGGCTTAGCTACTAGTAAATTTGAACACTTCTGACTATGACTCTTCATCTGTGCAGATGAAGTGAGGAAGCTAATGATCTGTACTAACTGGTAAGACACAGCCTGCACTAACTAGTTAGTATAGAACTAACTCGAAAGCTAAGAATTTCCAAGATATGTCACTGAAAAGATTAGGAGAAAGCAATTCAGGAGATCTGTCTAAAAATAACACTGTAGCAATGTTCCTATACATTAAAATTTCAAGGGTCATGATAATTACTTGTCATGGTTCATTGTATGCACTAATCACTTAGGAAAAGAAAAAGCCTGTATCTCTGTTGGTGTCACAGCGTGAAAGGTTATTGGAAATAATTAACAGAAAAGGCACCACTAAGCCTTTATTCTCTTAATGATGTGGGTTTGGAACATTACATCCTTTCAGTGACCTTCTCTTTAAAAAAAGTACCTAAAACACACTCTTATGAAAAGTCATCATTTGATTGCTTAGAACCTTAAACTAACTTATTTTGCAGATGAAGGTTGGTCAGAATTTCTTCTCCAAAAGAGGTAAAATCACTTATTCTGACCAGATAAAAACTGTTTTGAGCGTTTATTTTTAGTCAAAATATAAAGTGTAATAGTTAAGATGATATGCAACATCATAAATAGATAGGCATATCAAGGGAGTAAAAGACATAGCCTAGAACGAAATATATATATATTTTATATATATTATATCAATATATATATTATATAATATCTGATATATATAATATATATTTAATATATAAAATATATACTATATATAATATATATTTTATATATATTATATCATATATATAATATATATTAATATATATTTCATTCTATGCTATCTCAATATATATATATAGCTCATTTTATTTTTTATAAAAGAACTGTCACAGTAGAGAAGGGAAGGATTAACAAATTGGTGTAGGACAAGTGACTAGCTATTTTCAAAGAAAAAGTAATGTGAAGTCTTTGTCTCACAGCATGAACAAGAAATTCCACATATATTGAGGTTAACTCTAAATAATAAAGCCCCAAACAATCTAAATAAAAATATAAATGATTAGTTATAGAAAATCAATTTGAGGGTGAATTTTTAAAAGCATGTACAAAATAACACAGTAAAAGTAATAAAAATTAGAAATTTTTCTGTGATCCAAAGGAATACATTAAAATTTAAAAGATACACCACAAATTAGTTGGAAAAAACATAGGGTGGTCAATAATATGATGATAGCCATAGACTACAAAACTTCTTCAAATCTTTTAAGAAAAACATTATGATCCCAATGAGTAAATAGGCAATAACACAACTAGAACACTTACAAAGAAGGAAAAATTATGAGTAAATATGTTTGACCTGATTAATAAGCAAAGTAAATTAAGAAAAATGAATATAATATTTTATTATCAAAATGATTAAACTTGTGATAAATAATTTTACACACTGGGGAATATATGTAAAGAGTACAAGTCTATTTTCAAAGTAATTTGCAGATATGTACCATGTACCGCAAAAATACTCATATTGCTTGACCCGGTAATCATACAATTATGAATCTATCCTTAATAAATGATCTGAGAGAAGAAAAAACACAGCAATATTCAAGAGAAAAAGAATCTGAAATGTATCAAGGAAGGATGACGGTTGCTGGAAAATTTTGGTACATGTACAAGTTGGAATAGTATATGGTTACTAAAAATTACTTTTAGGAAGAACATAGACTATCAGGAGAAAAATGCTTTGGTTAAAGTGTAAATGAAAAATCAAGACACAGAGTTATCTGCTCAATACTGTCTCAGTACAGACATTTTCCCTCACATGTCATTATGCATTAAAAGAAAACATACTTTTCATGCATATTAAGTCAAATGGCAAATTGGCAGGACTTGAACTTTTAAATTTATCATTGAAGATGAACAAGATATTAAAGGAAAGTATTCCTGCCTTGTTCTCTTTGGTAGTAGGGACAAGACTGATGGGATTTGGGGAGTGTACACAGGGTAAATGCTGCCTCATGTTTTAGAATAAAGACAGTATCAATTATAAGATAAAAATATTTCATAGGAAGTTCATTTAATTGCAAAATTAGTTTCAGTAACATTTTCCCTCCACCCCCACGCCCCAGCAAAGCCATAATTTTCAGGCTGTGGTCCCTCTCTTTCTCCTACTTCCAGGGCCTGTCCTGATGTAGCCAGAGCCTGCTTTCAATTGCTATACCTCCCCTCTTCCTCCCCTCCCTTATTTTGCCTTTTCTTTTGCTATGTCTTCTCCCAATTCTATTTTTATTGAGCCCCTAATGCTTCATAAGCCTTTATTGTTTACCAAGTATTTTCATGTGTTCTCTTAGTTAACCAAAAAGCAGTTAACAGTTTTGTCTCTAACTGAACCTCATTTTTTAAAAACTCCTTTGTTTTCAGTAATTCCTGTCACAGAAGTGGTGTAGTTCCAATTCTTTTCCCCATCATCCTGGGCCTCAAAGTGGGCGATTTTACACTTAGACTTTCTTTTCCTTCCACTCCAGGACTACTCTGCACACTTATCAACAGTATCCAAATATGTTCTGCTTTCTATGTTGGATCTCTTACTCTTGTTTTCCATTTTGCTTGGAATGGTCTCCTAAGATGGCTATAATACCAGAATATGGTCATTAAGAACTTGGTGGAGAATAACAGGACTCTGAGAATTCTCTAAAAGAGAATACCAAATGAGACTACTTTTGCAGTGTTTTCTATAATGCTTGAGTTTTCTGTAAATTTTTGAGAGATGGCTTTGTGACCATCACACAGCAAAGGCGCCAGTGGCTCTGGGGGTGGGGGGTGTCCTAAGAATTCTAGAAGCATCATCTTTTTTACAACTTGGGAGACTTTAGGGAATTCTGGGTACTCTAAACTTCAGTTGACCATAATTTATCATCCAAACTAGTACACTGGGAGTAGAAGTGGTTGTCATTAAAAATGATACTGGAACAAGCAAAATGCAGAACAGTTGTGAACAGACTTTTACTGCCTCTTATTGTGTATTTGTTAAAAATATAGACCCTCCGATTTCTGACCTTCTGAGTCGGAATTTCTGCAATTACAGAATGGAATCTGTAATTTTTAAACAGGCTCCTCAGTTGCTTATTCGTTGAGGTCTCAGGACCACTACTTTAAAGGGTTTTTAAAAAATACCTAGGCATTTCTTTGTGAGTCTCTTCAATAATCTTCTTCTAAACATTTAACAGAGATCATCATCAATACAGTTTGCTGAGTAAATAATCTACGTAGAGTGCCTTTAGAGTACAGCACACATATGAAGTTAAAACTTACTTTCTGTCTGACATTTCCAACAATGCATTTATGCCCACTATGGGCACCTGATTTAAAGACTTGGTTTAAATACTGTTAAATGATTATAGAAGTATTGTTTTCAAGTATTTTTTTTTTAACTATATGACATTTCAATTACATTGTGACTTCTTTACAAACTCTCATTGGGTACTTTATTATAATTTACAAACAACCTTGTTATAATTTAATAGACTTGCTAAGAAATAAACTTTTGGAATTCAACCCATTGTCTATATTGAGACTATTAAGTTTTGTGAGTCAGGTACACTGTTTCCAAATAATTTTTTTTTCCAATAATTTTTTTTCCTGCAATGTCCTACTCTCTGCTCTGGAGTTTAGAATTTGTCTAAGCCACCTAGTAAAGATCTCACTGAATTTTCTAGTAAGTAACTATATTTTCTGGAGTAGATACAAAAAACTTTCTTAACTGTTAACACTTTATAAACGCTTTGAGGATTAATATAGATTATTTTGTATGTAAGAGAAAAGCTCCTAAAGTCCTTTTTCCATTCTTTAAAAAAACTAATGGTTTCAATATACATAATTAAACATTAAAGAAATGCATTATCCCTATTATGGGTAGGTATACACACACCCATACACACACACATATATTTTTCCTCAATGGTTGGGAAATTGAGCTCATTATACTGCTTATGATAATGAATAATTTAAGTATTGGTTAATGTTCTCCCTAACCCTGGTTCTCCTCACTTCTGTATTTTCTTCAAGAATCCATATGACTGCATGGTGTATTTTTCTTCTTCAAGAGGTCCTATTAAAAAATCATGTTCTCCATGGCATACTTCTAAATTGTTAATCAGATGTCATGGCCAGCATTGATGTCATTTCCTGGTTCAGATGAAGTCAGAGTACTATACTGTGTGCTGGTTCTCAACATAGGGTGAGCATTTTTATCAACTGTGGAGTTTTTTAAAAGTTCAGGCTTTGTGGCTCCACCTCAAACCTACTGAATCAGAAGGGGTGGAGCTGAGGCTTATGTGTGCATGTAAGAGTGTACACATGTGTGTGTGTGTGTGTTCTCATGGGATGCCCAGGTGACAACCACTGTATGTCCCTCTTCATTAAGATGGAAATCACTAACAACTAGGAGTTTGGGTCCTATTGCTTTGGAGTTTGGGTTTTAGTTTCTGGGTACAATGTAATTCAAAATTTTTTCTGACCACACACATCACATGGCCGTGTTATTTCCTTCTTTGAGATTAATTGCTCCTCTAAAATATGAGAGTTTTCATACAGAATTCAAAATGTGACTTTTGGTACTCAAAATAAGACAAACAACATAAAATGTCTAAATTTTCTTCTATGTAAGACAAATTTTCTTTAGCCTCTAGAAGGAATGATTTCATATGAATAATATTCTTTATACAATCTTCTTATGCTAGTTTTCACTTAATCAGACAGATCTGACATTCTCTGTGAGGAATCATAAAAATAATCAACCTTAGCCCAGAAGAATTGTCAACCAAGACAAAAGCAGTGGGTAATTCATTTTCATCATCTCTTAATATTTGATTTACAAAGAAATTGGTCTTGTAGGTTTATTTGCTTTTAGAAT